>NC_054700.1:4777363-4864863 GCF_016097555.1 Gigantopelta aegis | reverse complement strand
CCTACTGAGATATGTTCAGACTTTACTCCATAGTAGAGGGTCCTACTGAGGTGTGTTGAGACTTTACTCAGTAGTAGAGGGTCCTCCTGAGATATGTTGAGACTTTACTCCATAGTAGAGGGTCCTACTGAGGTGTGTTGAGACTTTACTCCATAGTAGAGGGTCCTACTGAGATATGTTGAGACTTTACTCCATAGTAGAGGGTCTTCCTAAGATATGTTGAGACTTTACTCCATAGTAAAGGTTCCTACTGAGGTGTGTTGAGACTTTACTCAGTTGTAGAGGGTCTTTCTGAGATATGTTGAAACTTTACTCCATAGTAGAGTGTCCTCCTGAGGTGTGTTGAGACTTTACTCCATAGTAGAGGGTCCTCCTAAGATATGTTGAGACTTTACTCAGTAGTAGAGGGTCCTCCTGAGATATGTTGAGACTTTACTCCATAGTAGAGGGTCCTCCTGAGATATGTTGAGACTTTACTCCATAGTAGAGGGTCCTCCTGAGATATGTTGAGACTTTACTCCATAGTAGAGGGTCCTCCTGAGATATGTTGAGACTTTACTCCATAGTAGAGGGTCCTCCTGAGATATGTTAAGACTTTACTCCATAGTAGAGGGTCCTCCTGAGGTGTGTTGAGACTTTACTCCATAGTAGAGGGTCCTCCTGAGGTGTGTTCAGACTTTACTCTGTGGTAGAGGGTCCTACTGAGGTGTGTTCAGACTTTACTCCATAGTAGAGGGTCCTCCTGAGGTGTGTTGAGACTTTACTCTGTGGTAGAGGGTCCTCCTAAGGTGTGTTGAGACTTTACTCCATAGTAGAGGGTCCTCCTGAGGTGTGTTGAGACTTTACTCTGTGGTAGAGGGTCCTACTGAGGTGTGTTGAGACTTTACTCCATAGTAGAGGGTCCTCCTGAGGTGTGTTGAGACTTTACTCTGTGGTAGAGGGTCCTCCTGAGGTGTGTTGAGACTTTACTCCATAGTAGAGGGTCCTCCTGAGGTGTGTTGAGACTTTACTCCATAGTAGAGGGTCCACCTGAGGTGTGTTGAGACTTTACTCTGTGGTAGAGGGTCCTACTGAGGTGTGTTGAGACTTTACTCTGTGGTAGAGGGTCCTACTGAGGTGTGTTGAGACTTTACTCTGTGGTAGAAGGTCCTACTGAGATATGTTGAGACTTTACTCTGTGGTAGAGGGTCCTACTGAGGTGTGTTGATACTTTACTCAGTTGTAGAGGGTCCTCCTGAGATATGTTGAGACTTTACTCCATAGTAGAGGGTCCTCCTGAGATATGTTGAGACTTTACTCTGTGGTAGAGGGTCCTCCTGAGATATGTTGAGACTTTACTCTGTGGTAGAGGGTCCTCCTGTGATATGTTGAGACTTTACTCCATAGTAGAGGGTCCTACTGAGGTGTGTTGAGACTTTACTCTGTTGTAGAGGGTCCTCCTGAGATATGTTGAGACTTTACTCCATAGTAGAGGGTCCTACTGAAGTGTGTTGAGACTTTACTCTGTGGTAGAGGGTCCTACTGAGATATGTTGAGACTTTACTCCATAGTAAAGGGTCCTACTGAGGTGTGTTGAGACTTTACTCTGTGGTAGAGGGTCCTACTGAGATGTGTTGAGACTTTACTCTGTGGTAGAGGGTCCTACTGAGATATGTTGAGACTTTACTCCATAGTAGAGGGTCCTCCTGAGATATGTTGAGACTTTACTCAGTTGTAGAGGGTCCTCCTGAGATATGTTGAGACTTTACTCCATAGTAGAGGGTCCACCTGAGGTGTGTTGAGACTTTACTCAGTTGTAGAGGGTCTTCCTGAGATATGTTGAGACTTTACTCTGTGGTAGAGGGTCCTACTGAGGTGTGTTGAGACTTTACTCAGTTGTAGAGGGTCCTCCTGAGTTATGTTTGCATGAGATTAATCTTTATATCGGTTGGCTCAATAAAATATTATGTTGGTATTAAATTATGAACTCCCATTCTGCTTTTGAAAATTATTTTTTCATTGTTTATTTGCTTAGTTTTAGTTTTAGAAGAGTTTTTAGAAGAGTTTTTGAATATCTCCATTCTGTTTTCTAGGTACTTTCACTTCCACAGAAAGAGCGACCCATCCCTGCTGGGAGATGATTTACCGGGCGTGTCTATCGTCAAACCTTTGATGGGGGTCGACCCACTACTACTAGACAATCTGGAAAGCTTTTTCAAGCTGAAATATCAAAAGGTAAAACTAATGAAGGGTCATGCTTGTTTTCATTCAATAGTCCCCAACAAGAGGGGGCTATCCGTCTGTCCCACATATAGTTTTACAGACTTTGTTTTGCAATGCCTCCAGGCCCCATGCTTATAAACCTTAAAGTCTAGACTTTAATAAAGTCCAGATTTTAACGTCATGGCAACGCCATTCAAATAGCATTACATTAAAGTCTAGTTTTTAAGTTTTATAAGCATGGGCCATGTAGATGTTCAGCTGAACGTTTTTGTATAGCTTTATCATGTACTGTTAAAGCTGCACACCCTAGTTCCATCCAGCGAAAATAAATTATAATTTGGTTAATCTACAAACCTGTAACACACTTGGATCACGTTTTTATCAAATGGAGTGAAAAAGCAGTTTTTATATCGATAAATACCATGGGAATCCCCATGTCCCAATTGCTTGAAATAATTTTGAAAGTTAGTATTCTGATGTCACCGGTAAATGTCGCTCGAAGCACAACAATGCCTATGTCACGACAAATTTCACAAATAGATTGGACCTCGCTTGCTTAACGTTTTTTTCTTGATAGCACGTCTTGTGAAAAAATGCAAAAAATGCATTTCGTGGTTTTACAAACATCAGGATTACCAAAAAGCACTTCAGGTGAATGGAAATGTGTATTCTAAATATTAAAATGTATGTAAAGTGCAATTTTATTTGTGAAAAATGGGGTTTAATAGCGAAAAACAACACCGTAATGGTTAACAAATAACTGTAACTAGGGTGGTGTCCCTTTAAGTTATGACTTTTTGACAATTTGAAAATTCTTAAAATAAGATGTGTAAATTTGGTGTTACTGTCTTTTCAGATTGAGTTGCTGCTGTGTGTTCAGGACAGTGAGGATCCGTGTATACACCTGATCAGTCAGCTTCAAGAGACATATCCTAAAACTAATACAAAACTCTTTATTGGTGAGCTGAGTTATAAATATATGTGAAGAGTTCAGATGCAAAAACCGATAAATCCATTTTAGTAATTTTCTGCAAAAGAGTTTGTTTTTTCCGTTATGCTTTCTATGTAAAACATATCAAGTGCACAATGTGCGATCTTAAGTTGAAATAAGTAAAGCAAATAAAGGACAGAATTTCAAAAACGAGTATGGAAATGAGAACATAACACCTTGAACTGAATAATGACAGTGGATGTAGTGTTTAGGATAAAAGGGCATTTATCGGTTTTTGCGCCTGAACTCTTCATGTGCATGTTAAGTAATATTTTCATATGCTTACCTTTTCTGACGGCCAATAGCTGATGGATATTTTAGTGCTGGGGTGTCATTAAACATTCATTGTTAGAGGTGTTAACACGACACTCACCGGAAATGCCGGAAATACAAAACAGGAAACACTTATTGACACTATTGTTGCTTTAGGTTTTCATTTTTGAATGGAAAATACCGTGTAATTTTGAGTTCAAAAAGTGGTTTTCGGCAAGTATTTTCGTAACTTACTTGTAAGCGAAGTTTTACATTTATGCTGTTGGTAGAACCATTTAATTTTCGCCAACAGCTGCTGTAAAACATCGCTTACAAGTAAGTTACAGAAGTGAAGTTTCCTACATGATTTCTTTGGCCACCGACCGAGTCTCATGTCATGATTAGCGAAGAGGTTGGGGCTTTGGGGTGTTTTTGGTTTTTTTTAAATCAATGCGTATATATCTACATGTCTACTCTGCTATAGCATTTTCCATTAATTTATCGTAAGTGTTTTCTTCAAAATATCTAAATATGATTGCCAGAATAATCCGGCTTGTTGCGCAAAAGTAGTGTGAGTCAGTGGGGGTGGGGGGTAGGGTGGGCGGTAGTAGGCGTGGCTTATATTTTTTCGATTCATCGAGATATGAACGAAAAAAAGTAAGCACCTCTGGACCAATCAGATTGCCGTAAAGTGTATAGACGCAAAGAAAATTTAATTATAAAACATTTAAATGAATATATGTGAGTAAAAATTATAAACTTGTACCCACTCAACGTGGTTTTTGTCAAAAATTAATCCATTGGTCTAAAGGTTAAGTAACACCACAAACTAAACTATATCAAGAAAAATTTATTGGCAGTTTTATCATTTTAATGTTTTTTAAATGTAGCTCATTTTTTAAAACAGTTTTAGGGCTTCTAAATTTTTTGTAAAATCCACTAGCCATGGGATCGGTGATTTAAAAAATTTACTAGCCACGATTAAAAATTCACTAGCCCTACTTTAGTTTAAGTTAATACAATTTTACTAAAGAATAGTAGTAATCAGATATGTCACCAAAAGAGGGAGATAGAGCTTAAAAACACTCATATTGGGTGGGGGCAGAATATTCATATTTACAAAACAGACTTAACTGCAACATTTGACAAACAAAAATTCACTAGCTGTCAGGCATGGAAATAGTAGTTATTTAGTAGCTCAACATTGAATATCACTAGCCATGGGAGTGGGGCTACCATAATCTAGAAGCTCTCTCTGGCATGGCAATAGTTGGGGCTACCATAATCTAGAAGCCCTGTCTGGCATGGCAACAGTAGTTATTTACTAGCCCAACATTGAATATCACTAGCCATGGGAGTGGGGCTACCGTAATCTAGAAGCCCTGTCTGGCATGGCAGTAGTAGTTATTTACTAGCCCAACACTGAATATCACTAGCCATGGGAGTGGGGCTACCGTAATCTAGAAGTCCTGTCTGGCATGGCAATAGTAGTTATTTACTAGCCCAACAGTGAATATCACTAGCCATGGGAGTGGGGCTACCATAATCTAGAAGCCCTGTCTGGCATGGCAATAGTAGTTATTTACTAGCCCAACACTGAATATCACTAGCCATGGGAGTGGGGCTACCATAATCTAGAAGCTCTGTCTGGCATGGCAATAGTAGTTATTTACTAGCCCAACAGTGAATATCACTAGCCATGGAATATCACTAGCCATGGGAGTGGGGCTACCATAATCTAGAAGCCCTGTCTGGCATGACAACAGTAGTTATTTACTAGCCCAACACTGAATATCACTAGCCATGGGAGTGGGGCTACCGTAATCTAGAAGCCCTGTCTGGCATGGCAGTAGTAGTTATTTACTAGCCCAACACTGAATATCACTAGCCATGGGAGTGGGGCTACTGTAATCTAGAAGCCCTGTCTGGCATGGCAATAGTAGTTATTTACTAGCCCAACACTGAATATCACTAGCCATGGGAGTGGGGCTACCGTAATCTAGAAGTCCTGTCTGGCATGGCAATAGTAGTTATTTACTAGCCCAACACTGAATATCACTAGCCATGGGAATGGGGCTACCGTAATCTAGAAGCCCTGTCTGGCATGGCAATAGTAGTTATTTACTAGCCGAACACTGAATATCACTAGCCATGGGAGTGGGGCTACCGTAATCTAGAAGTCCTGTCTGGCATGGCAATAGTAGTTATTTACTAGCCCAACAGTGAATATCACTAGCCATGGGAGTGGGGCTACCATAATCTAGAAGCCCTGTCTGGCATGGCAATAGTAGTTATTTACTAGCTGAACACTGAATATCACTAGCCATGGGAGTGGGGCTACCATAATCTAGAAGCCCTGTCTGGCATGGCAATAGTAGTTATTTACTAGCCCAACAGAGAATATCACTAGCCATGGGAGTGTGGCTACCGTAATCTAGAAGCCCTGTCTGGCATGGGAATAGTAGTTATTTACTAGCCCAACACTGAATATCACTAGCCATGGGAGTGGGGCTACCGTAATCTAGAAGCCCTGTCTGGCATGGCAGTAGTAGTTATTTACTAGCCCAACACTGAATATCACTAGCCATGGGAGTGGGGCTACCGTAATCTAGAAGTCCTGTCTGGCATGGCAATAGTAGTTATTTACTAGCCCAACAGTGAATATCACTAGCCATGGGAGTGGGGCTACCATAATCTAGAAGCCCTGTCTGGCATGGCAATAGTAGTTATTTACTAGCCCAACACTGAATATCACTAGCCATGGGAGTGGGGCTACCATAATCTAGAAGCTCTGTCTGGCATGGCAATAGTAGTTATTTACTAGCCCAACAGTGAATATCACTAGCCATGGAATATCACTAGCCATGGGAGTGAGGCTACCATAATCTAGAAGCCCTGTCTGGCATGACAACAGTAGTTATTTACTAGCCCAACACTGAATATCACTAGCCATGGGAGTGGGGCTACCGTAATCTAGAAGCCCTGTCTGGCATGGCAATAGTAGTTATTTACTAGCCCAACACTGAATATCACTAGCCATGGGAGTGGGGCTACCGTAATCTAGAAGCCCTGTCTGGCATGGCAATAGTAGTTATTTACTAGCCCAACACTGAATATCACTAGCCATGGGAGTGGGGCTACCGTTATCTAGAAGTCCTGTCTGGCATGGCAATAGTAGTTATTTACTAGCCCAACACTGAATATCACTAGCCATGGGAGTGGGGCTACCGTAATCTAGAAGCCCTGTCTGGCATGGCAATAGTAGTTATTTACTAGCCGAACACTGAATATCACTAGCCATGGGAGTGGGGCTACCGTAATCTAGAAGTCCTGTCTGGCATGGCAATAGTAGTTATTTACTAGCCCAACAGTGAATATCACTAGCCATGGGAGTGGGGCTACCATAATCTAGAAGCCCTGTCTGGCATGGCAATAGTAGTTATTTACTAGCCCAACAGTGAATATCACTAGCCATGGGAGTGGGGCTACCATAATCTAGAAGCCCTGTCTGGCATGGCAATAGTAGTTATTTACTAGCCCAACACTGAATATCACTAGCCATGGGAGTGGGGCTACTGTAATCTAGAAGCCCTGTCTGGCATGACAACAGTAGTTATTTACTAGCCCAACACTGAATATCACTAGCCATGGGAGTGGGGCTACCGTAATCTAGAAGCCCTTTCTGGCATGGCAATAGTAGTTATTTACTAGCCCAACACTGAATATCACTAGCCATGGGAGTGGGGCTACTGTAATCTAGAAGCCCTGTCTGGCATGGCAATAGTAGTTATTTACTAGCCCAACACTGAATATCACTAGCCATGGGAGTGGGGCTACCGTAATCTAGAAGTCCTGTCTGGCATGGCAATAGTAGTTATTTACTAGCCCAACACTGAATATCACTAGCCATGGGAGTGGGGCTACCGTAATCTAGAAGCCCTGTCTGGCATGGCAATAGTAGTTATTTACTAGCCGAACACTGAATATCACTAGCCATGGGAGTGGGGCTACCGTAATCTAGAAGTCCTGTCTGGCATGGCAATAGTAGTTATTTACTAGCCCAACACTGAATATCACTAGCCATGGGAGTGGGGCTACCATAATCTAGAAGCCCTGTCTGGCATGGCAATAGTAGTTATTTACTAGCTGAACACTGAATATCACTAGCCATGGGAGTGGGGCTACCATAATCTAGAAGCCCTGTCTGGCATGGCAATAGTAGTTATTTACTAGCCCAACAGTGAATATCACTAGCCATGGGAGTGTGGCTACCGTAATCTAGAAGCCCTGTCTGGCATGGGAATAGTAGTTATTTACTAGCCCAACACTGAATATCACTAGCCATCGGAGTGGGGCTACCGTAATCTAGAAGCCCTGTCTGGCATGGCAGTAGTAGTTATTTACTAGCCCAACACTGAATATCACTAGCCATGGGAGTGGGGCTACCGTAATCTAGAAGTCCTGTCTGGCATGGCAATAGTAGTTATTTACTAGCCCAACAGTGAATATCACTAGCCATGGGAGTGGGGCTACCATAATCTAGAAGCCCTGTCTGGCATGGCAATAGTAGTTATTTACTAGCCCAACACTGAATATCACTAGCCATGGGAGTGGGGCTACCATAATCTAGAAGCTCTGTCTGGCATGGCAATAGTAGTTATTTACTAGCCCAACAGTGAATATCACTAGCCATGGAATATCACTAGCCATGGGAGTGGGGCTACCATAATCTAGAAGCCCTGTCTGGCATGACAACAGTAGTTATTTACTAGCCCAACACTGAATATCACTAGCCATGGGAGTGGGGCTACCGTAATCTAGAAGCCCTGTCTGGCATGGCAATAGTAGTTATTTACTAGCCCAACACTGAATATCACTAGCCATGGGAGTGGGGCTACCGTAATCTAGAAGCCCTGTCTGGCATGGCAATAGTAGTTATTTACTAGCCCAACACTGAATATCACTAGCCATGGGAGTGGGGCTACCGTAATCTAGAAGTCCTGTCTGGCATGGCAATAGTAGTTATTTACTAGCCCAACACTGAATATCACTAGCCATGGGAGTGGGGCTACCGTAATCTAGAAGCCCTGTCTGGCATGGCAATAGTAGTTATTTACTAGCCGAACACTGAATATCACTAGCCATGGGAGTGGGGCTACCATAATCTAGAAGTCCTGTCTGGCATGGCAATAGTAGTTATTTACTAGCCCAACAGTGAATATCACTAGCCATGGGAGTGGGGCTACCATAATCTAGAAGCCCTGTCTGGCATGGCAATAGTAGTTATTTACTAGCCCAACACTGAATATCACTAGCCATGGGAGTGGGGCTACCATAATCTAGAAGCCCTGTCTGGCATGACAACAGTAGTTATTTACTAGCCCAACACTGAATATCACTAGCCATGGGAGTGTGGCTACCGTAATCTAGAAGCCCTGTCTGGCATGGGAATAGTAGTTATTTACTAGCCCAACACTGAATATCACTAGCCATGGGAGTGGGGCTACCGTAATCTAGAAGTCCTGTCTGGCATGGCAATAGTATTTATTTACTAGCCCAACAGTGAATGTCACTAACCATGGGAGTGGGGCTACCATAATCTAGAAGCCCTGTCTGGCATGGCAATAGTAGGTATTTACTAGCCCAACATTAAACATCACTAGCCATGGGAGTGGGGCTACCATAATCTAGAAGCCCTGTCTGGCATGGCAATAGTATTTATTTACTAGCCCAACATTGAACATCACTAGCCATGGGAGTGGGGCTACCTTTATCTAGAAGCCCTGCGGTTTGGTGTATTATCAACAGCTGATATTATTTTGCTATGTACTGACTCCAATAACAAATCCCACAGCTGCCACCAGTGAAAGGCAGTCAGTATTGTGTTAAAATTAATCAAACATATTTACTTGTTTATTGACAGGTGGTAGAGATGGGATCATCAACCCAATGGTGCACAACATGACCCCTGGTTACGAGGCAGCTAAATATGAATATGTATGGATCAGCTCCAGTAGGATTAAAGGTCAGATTTATTGTAGTTTGGCTTTTAATTACCAGGCATGGAATAGTACAAAAGTTTTTGTTTTTTTTAACGACACCATTTATTAATCATTGGTTATTGTATGGTAAACATTTGGTAATTTTGACATGTAGTCTTAGAGAGGGAACCCGCTAGATTTTTTCATTAATAGCGAGAGATCTTTTATATGTACCAGCCCATAGCCATGGCCTTTGATATACTAGTTGTGGTACACTGGCTGGAACAAGAAATAGCCCAATGGGCTCCCGATGGGGATCGATCCTAGACCAATCACGCATTAGGTGAGCACTTGACCACTGGGCTACATTCCGCCCCCTATGTACATAGAAGCCTACAGATAAACCATGGATTTTAAACTTTTTAATCGAGTATATTTCAGTATATTTGGACCAGTTACATATTAATTGATTCATTTATCTTTTAACTGTGCAAGGGAGCACAATATAAAATCTTTAAGTGTTGGGTTTATCCCTTGTGCTTTCCACTGACAACTCTGTGAGTTATTAAATACAGTAAAGTACTCTTATAACGAACTGTAAGGAACCATGCTAGTTAGTTCATTATAGCAGTGGTTCGTTGTACACAGTTACATAAGTTGGTTGTTAATGTATAGGGAGATAAAATGGGACTTTACAATCAGTTTGTTATAGCAGTAGTTTGTTCTAAACATGTTCGTTATAAGTGTGCTTTACTGTATTAAAATTTAATTAGTTTGCTTTTTTTTTTCAGCTTCTGATGACATCATTACTGATATGGTGTGTAAACTTCAGAAACCCACTGTTGCTCTTGTTCACCAGATGCCTTTTATGATAGACCAGCAAGGACTGGGAGCCACTGTTGAAAAGGTAGACAGACATTTTTGTAACATTGCAGCCATTTTTAAAATGTGGCCCCTAGCCCCATGCTTACGGCCATTCGCACTTATCAGTATTTTCTATTTCTCGCTCCAACCAGTGCACCACAACTGGTGTATCAAAGGACGGGGTATGTGCTATCCTGTCTGTGGGATGGTGCATATAAAAGATGCCTTGCTGCTAATCGAAAAAAGAGTAGCCCATGAAGTGGCGACAGCGGGTTTCCTCTCTCAATATCTGTGTGGTCCTTAACCATATGTCCGACGCCATATAACTGTAAATAAAATGTGCCGAGTGCGTCGTTCCTTCCTTCCTTCCTTATCAGTATTTTAGCAAGCTGAATGTGGGCGTGGGGCTTAACGATAGTGTAGGCTTCTAAAAAATAATGAAAATGAAAGTATCACTTGAAGTGACAGTGAGATAAAAAAAAAAAAAAAAATGTTATGATAGGTGAAACTTTTATTTCATCAGATTTAAAAAAAAATTAAATGTTTTTTTTTTTTGTTGGTTTTTTAAATATGACTGAGATTAAATCTGTGTCTAATATTATTTGTTTTTTCAGATTTACTTTGGCTGTTTGCTGCATCGTTTTTATCCTGCCTTCAGTTTCCTGCAGCAGTGCTGTGTCACCGGCATGTCGTACATGGTCAAAAAGTCTCTCCTTGATCAGGTCAACGGTCTTGGCTGGTATGGCCGCTTTCTCGCGGAAGACTTTTTCCTAACAAAAGCTTTGCACGACAAGTAAGTAACATAAGCTTTCATTTTAATTCAGTAAATAGACTCAAAATGGACCTAAAATATTTAAACTGAATAATTTTGGTAGAGTATAGCTTGTGCTTAAAATATTAGCATAATATATGGTATTCTTCAGTCCATTTGCCTGTGGTGTATAGCTTGGAGGATTAAACCCCTTCGGTTGGTTTTTACCCTTCCCAACGATTGTCCTGTGACTGGTATATAAAAATGTGTAGTATGTGTTGTTCTTTCCATGGGGAAAGTATATAAAAGATCCGTTGCTAGTGAAAAAACAGTGTGTTTCTTCTAAAGACAATGGGTCGAATTTACAAAGCCTGTTTTTCTTAAATGCAAGTGTTTAAGCATTGTAAATGTATGTAGTTACATGCGTGTAAGACATAAGCAGGTGTTTAAGCATTGTAAATGTATGTAGTTACACGCGTGTAAGACATAAGCAGGTGTTTAAGCATTGTAAATGTATGTAGTTACACGCGTGTAAGACATAAGCAGGTGTTTAAGCATTGTAAATGTATGTAGTTACATGCGTGTAAGTCTAAAACAGGCTTCGTAAATTCGACTCTACATTTTCCAACAGTCGTATGTGCAGGAATTTTAGCTGTGAGGGTCCACTGGGGCAACCAAAATTTATAGGGTGTCGAGTCATGGTCTCCCCGAAAATATATATAGAGAAAAACACTAAATTTGCTTGAACAAGAAAGGGTTTCGACCCTGAAACCCTTCCATGCATGTGTGCTTGCTCAGTTACCAAATGTTTGAAGTCCAGCCCAATGTTTGATTAATTATTGTCCTCTTGTGGTGTCGCTGTAAATAACAAATGTTTTTATTTCATTTCAGAGGTTACAAGCTAGTTTTATCAGCTTTTCCAGCACAACAAAACACCCCACCAACATCACTGTGTGGGTTTTTTAACAGAATGGTCAGGTATGTTATAAATTGTCCATGAGCTAGGACCCACAGTTGGGGCAATCGGTACCACCTCGGGAAGGGATGAATGCTCCTTGTGATTTTTGTCGAGATCTAGTTCTGTAGTCATCATTTTTCATTGACAAAATATATGCAACATAATTTTTCCCCCTTTCATTCATTAACTGTTAAAGTTTGTGATTAGCATATTTATAGTCTGTCCCAACCTCCAAAAAAAATGTTTTTTGTAAATAATTTCAATTTGGTTTGATGTAAGAAAAAAATATTAAAGTTTTTTGGAAATGACAAAAAAATACTCTTTCTGTGTTCAATTTACAAATCAGTCTGCTGAAAAGTAAATAACTTGTAGTAAATTTCATAATATGAAAAAAGACGTGTCCAAAATTTAGAATATTAATTTGAGAATTACTTGACAAGTAAAACGTTTTGGGCTGAAATGTTAACGAAAATATGCCTTGTGGTATAATCTCAGTTTTATTTACCTTTTTGTCTTAAATGTAAAAAATTGTATTTGAAGCTATGTTACGAAAAAAAAAAATTAAAGGAATTGAAAACTTCATAAATATGTCGAAACTCGTAGGGTACCTGGGCCCCGTGTTTATAAAACGTTTAAAGAGTCCAGACTCAATCTGTAATGACGTTACACACAGACAATTTGTATGGCGTTGTCATGACATTACTGTCTCAGACTCTAATTATTAGTCTTGAGTCTAAGAGTCTAAAAGTGTTAACTGTGGTAACTGTACATGGGTTACCAGACACCGTGCTTGTTTTGATGTCTGAGCATGGCTTCGATGTGTGATTTCCGTTAACAGCAAGAATGGGGGAAGGGGTTTGAATGCACAATGTTATCATTATGGTTGTTTCATAACTTGATTCTTGCAGGTGGTTGCGGTTGCGGTTCAACATGCTTCTAATCGTCAGCATGATAGAACCGTTCATGGATGTCATTCCTCTTGGCTTGCTCAATGCGTGGAGTTTAAACCGCTTTTTTGGAACAAATCCATACGTGTTCTTTCCACTACATCTACTCTTGTGGATGACCATTGATTATCTGCTCTTGAAGAATGCACAGGTACACTGGAGTTATCTCCCTTAGATTAATCTCTACGAGAATGTAACAATAATTCAAAGAGAATTATTTCTATTTTTCACATTGAAAGTAATGTGATATAGATTATTTTTTGTTTGTTAAGAGAATGCCAATATTATGAGTTTTATGTAATAGCAATTGAATATTAATTAATTTTTCAACAGTATAGTTTTGCTTTAGTCTCGTTCTTCACAAACTGTAAGTCCCAACATCTGTGAAATTTGGTTTGCAGTTGCATCTATGAATGTACATCGCATAGCATATTAAAAAACAATTTTTTGTGTGTGTTTTAGTTGATTTTCTTTTACTTGAACTTTCATAATTTAATTAAGGATTGTCTGTTATTTCTTTTATGTTCATCAGGGTATGAATAAAAGAAAATCATCCGCAAACTGAATTTGTGAAGTTGTTCTCACATAAGTTTGCGGATTTTTTTTTGTTCATACCCAGATGAACATAAAAGAATTAACAGACAATCCTTATAATTAAATTTAAAACATACTTACTAATGATAACATTAAAAGTTCATATTTTATTTCGAATTATTTTTGGTTCCATAAACAATAACACTCAATAAGATAAAGTACCAATATAAATTAACATCATCAGATACAAATGTATGACATTCCCTGACGACGTCATTTTTTTTACGTTCATCAAGAAATTAACAAACTGCCATTGCAGCGCTAGCTCTGGGTGAGCAAAGCATTTTGGCAAATTGCCTATTAAAATGGCAGAAATTGTCAGTTATTTTATAAAAAATGTCAATTATTACGTGAAATTATTTCGCCAAATTAAAATAAAATTCGTCAACTGCTTTCAAGATTCACAAATGGCGAATTTGGCACGTGCCAGAGCTAGCCCTGCATTGTTACGGCTGGACCAATGGGATGATGTTATATTGTAATGAATGTAACAGAAATAAAAAAAAATTAGCTTTTTTTTAAAACGTGAATAGAGATGACTGTCTATGGATGCAACTGGATACATGTTACATTTATAGTAGTCATGAGATTTAATTCCGAGGAATTGTTGTTGTATTTCAGAATGGTTTTAAAACGTGAATAGAGATGACCGTCTATGGATGCAACTGGATACATGTTACATTTATAGTAGTCATGAGATTTAATTCCGAGGAATTGTTGTTGTATTTCAGAATGGTTTTAAAACGTGAATAGAGATGACCGTCTATGGATGCAACTGGATACATGTTACATTTATAGTAGTCATGACATCTAATTCCGAGGAATATTTCATGTTTTAAAACAATAGAAATGACCGTCTATGTGCAACTGGATACATGTTAGTATCATGACATTTAATTCCGAGGAATTGTTGTTGTATTTCAGAATGGTTTTAAAACGTGAATAGAGATGACCGTCTATGGATGCAACTGGATACATGTTACATTTATAGTAGTCATGACATCTAATTCCGAGGAATTGTTGTTGTATTTCAGAATGGTTTTAAAACGTGAATAGAGATGACCGTCTATGGATGCAACTGGATACATGTTACATTTATAGTAGTCATGAGATTTAATTCCGAGGAATTGTTGTTGTATTTCAGAATGGTTTTAAAACGTGAATAGAGATGACCGTCTATGGATGCAACTGGATACTGTTACCAAGGTTCAGAATGGTCCAGTGTGCTTCTCCAAGGTTCAGTACGCTCTGGCCTGGTTGTTACGGGAGTGTCTGTCCACTCTGATCTTCATCAAAGCTCTGCTCAAGCCCCACACCATAGTCTGGGGTAAGAGGACATTCTACGTCCAGTATGGCGGTCACACTAAACTCATTCAAGACAAAACCGCCGTGTCATTATAGCAGCAAACTGGGACCAAGATCTTTTTACAGTTCAGCTGGAAATGGTTAACTGCACAGTTAGCCGAATGAAAATACGTGCAAGTTCGTAGCAGAATAGTTTTCAACTGAAGTGCCTGATGTGTTCAAGGAAGGATCTAGAAAGTGGTGCTACAAACGTTTGTTTTTGAAACATTCTGGAGAGTGGAAGATGGCACTGGCCAGAAATGTATTAAAATTCTGTGTTAAAGGGGAAGTGGTGTTGGTTCGAACGACATTGCCAACGTGCAGGGGCGAGGTTGCACTTGTACCCCTCGTAAATGAAAGTCTGATATTAGAGGTGTAACCCCAGTGGAGAAGTTAAGGATTAAAGAAGTTAAGGGTTAAATTGGAGAAGTTAAGAATTAAAGAAGTTAAGGATTAAATTACAGTGGAGAAGTTAAAGATTAAAGAAGTTAAGGATTCAGTTATAGTGGAGAAGTTAAGGATTAAATTACAGGGGAGAAGTTAAGGATTAAATTACAGTGGAGAAGTTAAGGATTAAAGAAGTTAAGGATTAAATTAGTGGAGAAGTTAAATATTAAAGAAGTTAAGGATTAAATTACAGTGGAGAAGTTAAGGAGTAAAGAAGTTAAGGATTCAATTATAGTGGAGAAGTTAAGGATTAAAGAAGTTAAGATTTAAATTACACATTTATTTCTGTTCAAGTAGAAACATCAAGAATCTAGTGAGTGGTCCTCCACTTGTACTGCTGAATATGCCAGTGATGTCATTTAAAGATAGTAACAAAGTATTATTATGCAAAAAGTTATTTATATATATATATATATATATATATCATAGTCATCAAAGAAAAAAATTTCAATGGCAATTTGACACTGAAAGCTGTCCAGCATTTAGAAAACAAAAAACGTTAGGCATAACTTTATTTTGATGTAAGGACATCCAAAATGACGTCATTCGAGTTTGACGTCATTTCCATTCAAAAATACACCACGCCACATATTCTTACGTCATTTGAATATCTAGTAATGGCGGACTGGAATTAAAGTTGCGTTTACAGTTTACAAAAACATGTTGTATTAAGCTTGAGATTATATGATAAAGAGATTATTACCCTCGTGTATTTCGGTATCGTCAATATCATATATTAGGAATAAAAATAACACAGTAACACAAAGCGACAGAATTTATAACAATGACAAAAAGATAAAGTATTGTCATAGTAACAAAAAATGATGTTACTTTAACACAAAGTGATAACAAAGTAACGGATATCACAGTAAAAAGTAATATGACAGTCACAAAGTGATTTCACAGTAACATAAAGAAATGTTGTGGTAACAAGGTGATATGTTAAGATAAGAGTGATGTCATGCTAATACAACATGATTTTACAGTAACACAAACTGACATCGCAGTAACACAAAGTGATATCACACTACTTAGCACAAAGTGATATGACACCAACACAAAGTGATATCAGTAACACAAAGTGCTATCACACTACTTTGCACAAAGTGATATCACACCAACACAAAGTGATATCAGTAACACAAAGTGATATCAGTAACACAAAGTGGTATCGGTAACACAAAGTGCTATCACACTACTTTGCACAAAGTGATATCACACCAACACAAGTGATATCAGTAACAAAGTGGTATCAGTAACACAAAGTGCTATCACACTACTTTGCACAAAGTGATATCACACCAACACAAAGTGATATCGGTAACACAAAGTGGTATCAGTAACACAAAGTGGTATCGGTAACACAAAGTGGTATCGGTAACACAAAGTGCTATCACACTACTTTGCACAACGTGATATCACACCAACACAAAGTGATATCGGTAACACAAAGTGGTATCAGTAACACAAAGTGGTATCGGTATCACAAAGTGCTATCACACTACTTTGCACAAAGTGATATCACACCAACACAAAGTGGTATCAGTAACACAAAGTGCTATCACACTACTTTGCACAAAGTGATATCACACCAACACAAAGTGGTATCGGTAACACAAAGTGATATCGCAGTAACTCAAAGTAATATTACGGCACAGATGTTATATTGATGATAAGATGATGAGACAAGGTTGTGGTAACATGATGTGATTATATTACAAGACAAATGATCTTTACAAGACATAAAAAGACATTTTAAACAATGTAAGGACAGTTTAAGTCAAAATTCTGCCAAGATATAATCTTATGTAATAGCTTTATCACTAGATTGGACTGAAGCTAAAAAAAGTATTATCATTTTTATTGTGTGAAATAAAATAAAAATTCATTTTACAAAAAAAGAGAAGTATTCAGAATAAACTGTCTGGAAATTTAATATATATTTCATATGCAAATCTGTCATATTTAAAAATAGATTATTTAGTAGATTAGTTCTGAGCCAGTATAAAATTATATTGTATAGTGAAACTTAACAAATTGCACGGTGCTATGTTGTAATGTTTATATCAAGATTGTAATTAATAATGTCAGCTAGTCGCTGATGTTCAAGACGTGTGATGATGGTTATTTTGATTCCAGAGACTGTCTTGGTTTTTGTTACAGTACAAACAGACTAACAAAACTGATTGATTTGTTACTCTGAAAACGTTCATTCATCTAAGTTGATGTTCGCTCATTTGTATCATACGTTTATTGTTGCCTGAATATTACATGCATTTCACCCGTTGTAGTACCTTGCCTGAATATTACATGCATTTCACCCATTGTAGTATCTTGCCTGAATATTACATGCATTTCACCCGTTGTAGTACATTGCCTGAATATTATATGCATTTCACCTGTTGTAGTACGTTTCTTTCTATGCAACAGTTATTTTCAAATTCATATTTGTTACCAGGTCATTATTTTTATTATTATTCTTTTTGACAGAGACCAATTTCAAAGAGCAAAGGCACATATGGTTTTGATTTCATTCAGAAAACGAGTTCCTGTATTATGTGACATTTGAGTTAGAAACAGCCAAAAAAACCTAGTTTCCTGTTGACTGATAGGTTTCAAACACTGAATAAACTGCTTTTTAAAAACTTTATACTTACAGTTAAAATAAAAATTTATTTTAATTCATAAAATTTCTTACCTCTCGCTTGGTTGTTATGGCAACATGTAAAAGTGTACACATTAAAAAAAACCCCCAAAAACGGAAGACCAAAATCGCTCAAAACTTTGGAAGGGGGGGGGGGGGGGTGTGTGTGTTTGTATCTAAAATATATGTAAGATTGAAATTTGTATAAATATATCTTGGGAGTTTGTTTTAATTTCAAAAGCCATTAATTGTTTTGTGTCCTGCATGTGGTCCATTTGTGATGTCACAGAGTATACTCGTAATGTAAAAATCATTGACTGAATGAAATCAAACCAGTATACATATATATTTTTAATATCTATAGGTATTAAATGATTTTATCTTGTTACTGTACATATCTGTTTTCATATTGTATACTGTAACAACGGTCACTTAATAGAACATGTTTTCATCTATTGAAAATCAGCAAAAATAGGTGATTTTGCTTGGGTGTTTTTTTAAAGCATTTCAGCAGATTAGCAGTAAAAAAAACTTCAATTCCAGTGCCTTCTGTCCCAGACCAGGCCATTGGCTATCCGGAGACTGGGTCCGGGATGGACATGCTTGACGCCTTAGTGGTATAAGGGCATGTTAAAAGGGTACTCACTCTTTCTCCTGTGCCTCTCCCCCTCCCCCCCCCCAACCATAATCGTGTTAGCAGGTTTTGCTTGTAAATTCTTCACCAGATGTATTTACTACATTCATCATACGTATCTACATTCCAGTCTTAAAGGTCACAATTATTTTTATGACTGCATCATGCTTGTCATTTCAGTGGGGATTTTCTGAGAGTCACATTAGTTTAAGTGTATCCAAAGGATGGACAAAATGATCAACAGACATTTGGTTGAATGGACACTTCTTTACCATCATAGAGAGATTTATTTTGAAAATATGCCCCCCCCCCCCCCCCAATTTTTTTTTTTTTAAAAACATTATTGCAATTAAAATTTAACAAGTGGTTTCAGGCCTCTGATAATTGCACAAATGTTTGTTTAATTTGTGTGTTGCTCACGCAAAAGTCTTGCCTCGTTTGGGTAACCTGTTTTTTGTTCGTGAACATCTTTAATTTAGGACTTAACTTCTGTGGTCGTAATGGGTTAAGCAAAACAAAATTGGTTATCTGATTTTAAACAAAAAATTGCTTAACCCACAAATGAGTTGCACAAATGTTTAATTCTCGGAGGTCTTGTTTTTCAGCTTTTCCGTCCCATCCTCCCAATAAAGATGTTTTTTTTGTAAATAATTTCAGTTTGGTTTGATGTAAAAGAAAAGTAAAAGTGTTTTGGAAATAACTTTAAAAAAAAACAAAAATTGTGTGCAATTTAGAAAACAGTCTTCTCAAAAATAAATAACTTGTAAATCCCATAGTATGAAAAAAAGGTGTTCCTTGTGGGAAGGACTATAGACTTGTTTTTTTTCTTCTCAAAATAAAATGTATTAAGAGCTATTCTGACACCAGCACAATCCAAAACACTTGATTTTCAAAAAAAACTACTTTTCAACTTAATCTGAAAGAATGGAGAAACAAGGAAGATCGTGTCACGTGACTGAAACAGGTAGTAGAGGACTCATTGGAATAATTTAAGTAGGGCCTCTACAAGTCTAAAATATCGGACTTGAGTACTCAAGGGTCAAACTCGACCTGGACCCGAGTACCCGACACTTACACTAGATGATGATGAGACTAAGGAATAAAGTAAAATATTATTATGCACCTTAATTCAAGTGCTGAAAATGGATGCCAAATCATGTCATTATATTGCATTCCACATATTCGACTTTTGTTTTCCCTCCCTCTTATAGTCCTATAATGTAACCGACGGCAAGCATATGGCAACATAATGTGAACAATATAATTAAATGAGAGAGTTCTTTCTTGCACGGGTATGGACTAGAATCTTGTTAGACTCTGCCCGTGCCTGAGGGCTCAAGTACTCATGGAGATCCTAAGTTTATTGGCTATTTGGATGTTTGAACTAGTCTATTGAAATTGGGGAAATTGCCATTGGAAAGAGGTCAGGTTAAGTATTAATGAATAGATTGAATGAATAGTTTTCTACAATTTGAGCAAGATGTCATAAGTAATGTGTAATTGAATGACTAAAATTATAGTCTAATTGTCGACACGATTTTGCACTCTCGAATAACGTAACACATTTTCATAATTATTATTGCACAACACCCCATAGGAAGGAAGGAAATGTTTTATTTAACGACATACTCAACACATTTTATTTACGGTTATATGGCGTCAGACATATGGTTAAGAACCACACAGATATTGAAAGAGGTAATCCGCTGTCGCAACTTCATGAGCTACTCTTTTCGATTAGCAGCAAGGGATCTTTTATATGCACCATCCCACAGCCTTTGTTACACCAGTTGTGGAGCACTGGCTGGAACGAGAAATAGCCCAATGGGTCTACAGACAGGGATCGATCCTAGACCGACCGCGCATCAAGCGAATACTTTACCACTGGGCTGTGTCCCGCCCCAACACCCCATAGTGACGTACAGTTGCAAGTTGTACATATAATTATATACAAAACTGCAATGCCACAAATACAGGAGATGTTCTTAGGTTACAGAAAGCATTTTACTGAAATAGAAAACTACTGGTGAATATAAGATTTGTTTATAATTACTATGTCACAAATCTATTTTGTATAAAAGTTGGTGTATTTTACTACCAGGTCATGGCAGAATGTATGGCTAAATATTCCATGACGCTAAGTTTAAAGAGACTGTTAAAAAAACAACTTTTATGTAATTGTTTTGTCTGTAATTAACTAAAGGCACAACAATGGTTACATGCTATTGATTCATCCAAAAGGATATAGGAAACAACAGTAGTTAGTTAGCGTGCACATTACTGCAGTTTTCTACTCAATTCAGTTATTCAAGATGTCTGTAAGCTGCATAATCATCAAGAATTGTCAAAAACATTATTTTAGCTGATCCTACAACTTAAGCTTATTCGTTTTTTAGTTTCTGATATGATGAGCTCACTAAAGTTCTACATGTATGTCGCTAATGTGTCACTTACTTGGATTTGGCTAAATTTTAAGATCGCTAATACTTTATGATTTACAGTATTACAGAAGTGCAATAGCACACAATCTGTGTGTGTTAAAATGGAGAACAATATATTAAAGGGACAAACCCTAGTTTTTAAACACTAAGGCATACTTTTCACTATTAGAGCCGTTTATGATCACTGAAGTCAAACATTACTTATATTTTATTGTTTAGATTATCCATTTCCGTACAACCGAAGTGTTTCTGGTCATCCTGGTGTTTCTAATACCACAAAATGCACTATTCGTATTTTTAAAAATGCACGTGCTTCTGAAAAGTACCGCTAATGGAGTCGCCTTTTAGTTTATTTTTAAGGATATTTCAACGTCACAGACTCTTGTTTCACTTTTGTTGTATCCAAATTTGTTACATGTTTGTAAATTTACCAAACTTGGTGTCCATTTTTATGGGTTGAAACTAAGAGTCTGGGTGAAAAATATGCCTTTGTGTTTAAAAACTAGGGTCTATCCCTTTAAGTAACATAGACTAGCAAATATTGTCAAAGGGTACATTGAAGAATGGTATTGGATGGCAAGAAAACTAATGTAGATGATCTGTCGTAAATGATTAAATAGTAAAAATACAATATTATTGAGACTACAGCTTTAACAAAATATTGATGGGGCTTGGATTTAGATCAGTTGGTAGAGTGGTAGATTATGAAATATGGTTGTAAATACACATGTAACTGTAGATGGTGTTTGAAATTGTTTTTGGTGGTTGTTTTTGTAAAATCTCAGGAAATACATTTGAGTTATGATCATGTTATTGTTTTGCATTACAAGGTACGCATGTTTACTCATAATATTATACACGTACGTATATGTGTGTGTTAATTAATGTAACTCTAACATGCAGCAACATGTAATCACTGTTTCATACTCTTAATATCTCACACATCCATGCATGTGTTAATTAATGTAACTGGAAAATGCAGCTATTCACTGTTTGATACCTTTAATATCTCACATCCATCCATGTGTTAATTAATGTAACTGGAAAATGCAGCTATTCACTGTTTGATATCTTTAATATCTCACATCCATGCATGTGTTAATTAATATAACAAGAAAATGCAGCTATTCACTGTTTGATAATATTAATATCTCACATCCATGCATGTGTTAATTAATGTAACTGGAAAATGCAGCTATTCACTGTTTGATATTTTTAATATCTCACATCCATGCATGTGTTAATTAATGTAACTGGAAAATGCCGCTATTCACTGTTTGATATCTTTAATATCTCACATCCATGTTAATTAATGTAACACGAAAATGCAGCTATTCACTGTTTGATATCTTTAATATCTCACATCCATGTTAATTAATGTAACACGAAAATGCAGCTATTCACTGTTTGATATCTTTAATATCTCACATCCATGCGTGTGTTAATTAATGTAACTCGAAAATGCAGCTATGTCCATATTGTTGAAAATTTGTATTAACACCTGTATGTGTGTGTTAGGCCATAATTAAATAAATGTTAGATTTTTATTCAAATCTTTTTTAAATGGAATAAAATTTAATTATTTCTAGATATTGGAAATAATGCTTGTCGAACATCATATATATTTAAGCTTCATTAAGTGTAATAAATAGGATATTAAACTCGCTACCATTTCATATCATGTTTATGTTCCTCGTGAAATAATTTCCATTATTTCACTTGGGATATAAACACGATGTGAAATGGAAGCTTGTTTAATATCCTCTAAAGATGTAAAGTGTAATTTTAGTCATTAAAAAGGCCTTACTAGCCGGAAATATCTGACAGTGGTAAACTTGTAACAGTCCCTTTAGTATAAACCTAAAATGCACGTTTGATATGTTGTCTGATCTGATGCATTTAACCCCAACCCTTAATACATTATAATCTTCACAAATGCCTTATTTTCACCAATAAATATACATGTATCTGTTAATCTAAATATACAATGTAGTTACCCCATCTTGTTGTGTCGGTCCCTACATAGAGCTGAACTGGCTATAAAGGACACACACCATGTGGCCATTATGTGTATCATCAGTGTGTCAGGTTTGATAAGGCCAAATTAAAAAATATGTGTAGTTCCGGTAATGTAAAAAAATGTATGGTAGGTAGGTAGGCAATAATGTTTGGGGGTTTTGGGGTGTTTTTTTTTAAATTTCATTCCTAAAATCTGTCCAAGTGATCTTGGCAAAGAGCAATAAAGTAATACAATGTATTTGAAACAAATGCTGCATCCTCTCACTGTTTGGAAGATTAGTAGGTGAAAAAAAGTTTAGGGTCGGCAAAACAATTAGGGTCAGTTGGGTTACCGGACTACACATTTTGTATTGTATTTGGCCTAATACATATATTAATATTATCATCCTTGAAATGCACCATTTCCAGATATGGTCATAATAAAATAAATAGATTTTCAATGAATCATCCAATTTATTTTCCAGTAAAAAAAAAAAAAAAAAAAATGGGAGCAGGATGAAAATCTTGGGTTTTATTTTATTATGGTCTAAAACAAAAGATTTTGATATAACAATTGTTTTAGTATCTTAAAAACATACAAGGTCCAGTCATCCATAGTTTTTATCATCTTGATATGTTTGCATATTGTACTATTTTGATAGACCACTCTCAAAAACATAATGGAGAACATGTTTATCCAATTTAATTTTTTTAATTAAACATATATTCATCAAAATTCACCCAATCATTCAAAAGATTATGATGACACAAAATTATAACCCATTAGAAATTGCTATTGTCTTTTGTATTCGATCTTTAAATTGTTCATTACTGCACTATTTAAAAAAAAAAGTACATTGTTCATTAGTCCATTAGTCCATTATAGGTACCTCTCTCAGCCCGATAAAATTATGAGGGAAGGGAGGGGACGGTGGGGGTATAATGGGAATGGATGATGCATTGATCATAATTTAACACTTCACTAACACACATTAATAATAAAACGTACATGGTCACCCATCTACTAGTGTATCACATTGATGTCACATTCAACTTTGTCAACACCGAAGTCCTCCGGCCACTATTTTATGCAGTGTGTATGTGTTTGCCCTGTGTTTTGGTTGTTGAGATGTATATTTTCTGATGATGACTTTGTCCAAATGTTGTGATGTGAATGGTATCTTGTAAGAAAAGTATAATTTTGATGAGTAACATTCCATGCATTCCAGTATATACTGCTGTATGTATTAATCAACAATGATAAATATATTTTTTCTGCTATTCTTGTTTGTGAAATTTGTTTATGATTGACATCCCCGCAGCACCATTTCCACCCCCATTGGATAAGAGTGATTGCAAATGAAAGAATAGAATGGGAAGACGGAGGGATATTTATTTGAGAAGGAAGAGAAATATTTATTGGGATGGATTAGGAATATTTATTTGGGAAGGCAGAGGTATATTTATTTGGGAAGGCAGGGAAATATTTATTGGGAAGGAAGAGGAATATTTATTTGGGGAGATAGGGGAATATTTATTTGGGAAGGAAGAGGAATATTTATTTGGGAAGGAAGAGGAATATTTATTGGAAGGATGAGGAATATTTATTTGGGAAGGAAGAGTAATTTTTATTTGGGAAGGAAGAGGAATATTTATTGGGAAGACAGGGATATTTATTAGAAAGGCAGTGGAATATTTATTTGGAAGACGGGAACATTTATTTGGGAAGGACGAGGAATATTTATTTGGAAAGGTAGAGGAATATTTTTTTAATCACACATTGACTACAGCTAGACTACAGCTATTGCGTGTTTAATTTATTTTGATACTTAAAGAGAAAGACAGTATGCAAAATAGAGAGAGAGGAGTGGGGGGCGGGGGGGGGGGGAGGGAGAGAGAAAGAAAGAAACCGTTCCATTTCCACTCGTTTCGCCACTTTCTTTTTTTCTTTTTCTGTTTTTCTATCTTTCTTTTTCATTAGGTTTTTTTTTTTTTCATTTTAGTAATTAGTTAAATCGAATGTTATGACACAAATTTCAGTACGAGGACCTCATACTAATGTTACGAAAACGTCCATATATTGTTTTATATAAATATTAAAGAAGCTCGGTGACGCCGCAAAGACTATTTTAGCAACAACAACAACAACAACAAAAAACCCAGCAAAGAATAGTTTGTATGCACTTTCCCATAGTCAGGACAGTACATACCACAGCCTTTAATGTACCAGTTATAGAACACTGGTTGTGACATGGAAGATTCTAGTCTCCCGAGAGTGGTGAATCCTTAATCCATCACACCTCAGAAGGACACTCTTGAACTGACTGGCATCTCCCGTTGATCTATTGAAACGTGTTGTTTCTATTAGAGGACACGATTAAAGTGGTCAGTTGGTAGGAAGGAACTATTTTATTTAACGATGCACACAACACATTTTATTTATGGTTATATGGCGTCAGACATATGGTTAAGGACCACACCGATATTGAGAGGAAACCCGCTGTCGCCACTTCATGGTCTACTCTTCTTTTTTTCGATTAGCAGCAAGGGATCTTTTATATGCACCATCCCACAGACAGGGTAGTACATACCACGGCCTTTGATATACCAGTCGTGGTGCACTGGCTGGAACGAGAAATAGCTCAAATGGGCCCACCGACGGGAATCGATCCCAGATCGACCGCGCATCGAGCGAGCGCTTTACCACTGGGCTACATCCTGCCCCGTTTCTATTAGACACGATATGACTAAAGTGGTCAATTGGTATACCATATACTAAGACAAACACGTCTAGCAAGCTGGCACTACTGATTGTTTCTGTTGGAGGACACGACTAAAGTGGTCAATTGGTATACCATATACTAAGACAAACACGTCTAGCAAGCTGGCACTACTGATTGTTTCTGTTGGAGGACACGACTAAAGTGGTCAATTGGTATACCATATACTAAGACAAACACGTCTAGCAAGCTGGCACTACTGATTGTTTCTGTTGGAGGACACGACTAAAGTGGTCAATTGATATACCATATACTAAGACAAACACGTCTAGCAAGCTGGCACTACTGATTGTTTCTGTTGGAGGACACGACTAAAGTGGTCAATTGGTATACCATATACTAAGACAAACACGTCTAGCAAGCTGGCACTACTGATTGTTTCTGTTGGAGGACACGACTAAAGTGGTCAATTGATATACCATATACTAAGACAAACACGTCTAGCAAGCTGGCACTACTGATTGTTTCTGTTGGAGGACACGACTAAAGTGGTCAATTGATATACCATATACTAAGACAAACACGTCTAGCAAGCTGGCACTACTGATTGTTTCTGTTGGAGGACACGACTAAAGTGGTCAATTGATATACCATATACTAAGACAAACACGTCTAGCAAGCTGGCACTACTGATTGTTTCTGTTGGAGGACACGACTAAAGTGGTCAATTGATATACCATATACTAAGACAAACACGTCTAGCAAGCTGGCACTACTGATTGTTTCTGTTGGAGGACACGACTAAAGTGGTCAATTGATATACCATATACTAAGACAAACACGTCTAGCAAGCTGGCACTACTGATTGTTTCTGTTGGAGGACACGACTAAAGTGGTCAATTGATATACCATATACTAAGACAAACACGTCTAGCAAGCTGGCACTACTGATTGTTTCTGTTGGAGGACACGACTAAAGTGGTCAATTGATATACCATATACTAAGACAAACACGTCTAGCAAGCTGGCACTACTGATTGTTTCTGTTGGAGGACACGACTAAAGTGGTCAATTGGTATACCATATACTAAGACAAACACGTCTAGCAAGCTGGCACTACTGATTGTTTCTGTTGGAGGACACGACTAAAGTGGTCAATTGATATACCATATACTAAGACAAACACGTCTAGCAAGCTGGCACTACTGATTGTTTCTGTTGGAGGACACGACTAAAGTGGTCAATTGGTATACCATATACTAAGACAAACACGTCTAGCAAGCTGGCACTACTGATTGTTTCTGTTGGAGGACACGACTAAAGTGGTCAATTGTATACCATATACTAAGACAAACACGTCTAGCAAGCTGGCACTACTGATTGTTTCTGTTGGAGGACACGACTAAAGTGGTCAATTGATATACCATATACTAAGACAAACACGTCTAGCAAGCTGGCACTACTGATTGTTTCTGTTGGAGGACACGACTAAAGTGGTCAATTGATATACCATATACTAAGACAAACACGTCTAGCAAGCTGGCACTACTGATTGTTTCTGTTGGAGGACACGACTAAAGTGGTCAATGGTATACCATATACTAAGACAAACACGTCTAGCAAGCTGGCACTACTGATTGTTTCTGTTGGAGGACACGACTAAAGTGGTCAAATGGTATACCATATACTAAGACAAACACGTCTAGCAAGCTGGCACTACTGATTGTTTCTGTTGGAGGACACGACTAAAGTGGTCAATTGGTATACCATATACTAAGACAAACACGTCTAGCAAGCTGGCACTACTGATTGTTTCTGTTGGAGGACACGACTAAAGTGGTCAAATGGTATACCATATACTAAGACAAACACGTCTAGCAAGCTGGCACTACTGATTGTTTCTGTTGGAGGACACGACTAAAGTGGTCAATGGTATACCATATACTAAGACAAACACGTCTAGCAAGCTGGCACTACTGATTGTTTCTGTTGGAGGACACGACTAAAGTGGTCAATTGGTATACCATATACTAAGACAAACACGTCTAGCAAGCTGGCACTACTGATTGTTTCTGTTGGAGGACACGACTAAAGTGGTCAATTGGTATACCATATACTAAGACAAACACGTCTAGCAAGCTGGCACTACTGATTGTTTCTGTTGGAGGACACGACTAAAGTGGTCAATTGATATACCATATACTAAGACAAACACGTCTAGCAAGCTGGCACTACTGATTGTTTCTGTTGGAGGACACGACTAAAGTGGTCAATTGATATACCATATACTAAGACAAACACGTCTAGCAAGCTGGCACTACTGATTGTTTCTGTTGGAGGACACGACTAAAGTGGTCAATTGATATACCATATACTAAGACAAACACGTCTAGCAAGCTGGCACTACTGATTGTTTCTGTTGGAGGACACGACTAAAGTGGTCAATTGGTATACCATATACTAAGACAAACACGTCTAGCAAGCTGGCACTACTGATTGTTTCTGTTGGAGGACACGACTAAAGTGGTCAATTGGTATACCATATACTAAGACAAACACGTCTAGCAAGCTGGCACTACTGATTGTTTCTGTTGGAGGACACGACTAAAGTGGTCAATTGATATACCATATACTAAGACAAACACGTCTAGCAAGCTGGCACTACTGATTGTTTCTGTTGGAGGACACGACTAAAGTGGTCAATTGATATACCATATACCATAAGACAAACACGTCTAGCAAGCTGGCACTACTGATTGTTTCTGTTGGAGGACACGACTAAAGTGGTCAATTGATATACCATATACTAAGACAAACACGTCTAGCAAGCTGGCACTACTGATTGTTTCTGTTGGAGGACACGACTAAAGTGGTCAATTGGTATACCATATACTAAGACAAACACGTCTAGCAAGCTGGCACTACTGATTGTTTCTGTTGGAGGACACGACTAAAGTGGTCAATTGATATACCATATACTAAGACAAACACGTCTAGCAAGCACTACTGATTGTTTCTTAAAGATATATACCATATACTAAGACAAACACGTCTAGCAAGCTGGCACTACTGATTGTTTCTGTTGGAGGACACGACTAAAGTGGTCAATTGATATACCATATACTAAGACAAACACGTCTAGCAAGCTGGCACTACTGATTGTTTCTGTTGGAGGACACGACTAAAGTGGTCAAATGGTATACCATATACTAAGACAAACACGTCTAGCAAGCTGGCACTACTGATTGTTTCTGTTGGAGGACACGACTAAAGTGGTCAATTGGTATACCATATACTGACAAACACGTCTAGCAAGCTGGCACTACTGATTGTTTCTGTTGGAGGACACGACTAAAGTGGTCAATTGGTATACCATATACTAAGACAAACACGTCTAGCAAGCTGGCACTACTGATTGTTTCTGTTGGAGGACACGACTAAAGTGGTCAATTGATATACCATATACTAAGACAAACACGTCTAGCAAGCTGGCACTACTGATAGTTCTTTAAAAGTAAGCTACATTCAATGACTTGAGTTTCACATTTCATTTAGAACGGAAAATCTGTTACTTACACGTGTACTGACAAATGATGCATCAGTTAAATTCAGTGGTTGATTTCACTTTGTAAGTCACAAGTTTTCTTTTGTTTATGCACATTTACCAAATTGCTAAACGTTTCAGTCTTCGTATATAAAAGGGGGAGGGACGTAGCCCAGTGATAAAGCGCCCGCTCGATGTGCGGTAGGTCTGGGATCGATCCCCGTCGGTGGGCCCATTGGGCTATTTCTCGTTCCAGCCGGTGCACCACGACTGGTATATCAAAGGCTGTGGTTTGTACTACCCTCTCTGTGGGACGGTGCTTATAAAAGATCCCTTGCTGCTAATCGAAAAGAGTAGCCCACGAAGTGGCGACAGCGGGTTTCCTCTCTCATTATTTGTGTGGTCCTTAACCATTTGTCCGATGCCATATAACCGTAAATAAAATGTGTTAAATGCATTGTTAAATAAAAGACTTCCTTCCTTCGTATATAAAATACCTGTCATTCAAGGTATACTGACATCGATAGTTGGTCTAAAAGCCTCGACCAAGTATTTCCTGAAAATATACAAACTGAATTCATCCAACCTGCTGCATAGTTATCATGGATTGATTCAACCAGCTTAGGGCCGTACCCTGATCAAAATCCTGGTGGGCACTACTTTTTTTTATAAACAAATGAAACACTATACAAATTAAATCCTGAGATGTGTATACTATTTTCTGGAGTAAAAAAAAAGAAAAAAAAGTGAGATCCTCAGGGAGGCAACTGCCCGGAGGGTACGGCCCTGCAGCTACTTAGTTATCACATTCTACCTGTTATCGAGATTTTAGCATACAAAATTGAATCTATCCAACCTGCTAAATAGTTATCATGAATTCAACCAGTTACTTAGTCATCACACTCCCACTTGTTTTTTTATATTTACATATTGAATTATGGCAACGTAGCTATATATCAGACCGGCCTCGGTGGCGTCGTGGTTAGGCCATCGGTCTACAGGCTGGTAGGTACTGGGTTCGCATCCCAGTCGAGGCATGGGATTTTTAATCCAGATACCAACTCCAAACCCTGAGTGAGTAGGCTCATTGGGTAGGTGTAAAACCACTTGCACCGAACAGTGATCCATAACTGGTTCAACAAAGGCCATGTTTTGTGCTATCCTGCCTGTGGGAAGCGCAAATAAAAGATCCCTTGCTGCTAATTGGAAAGAGTAGCCCATGTAGTGGCGATAGCGGGTTTCCTCTCAAAATCTGTGGTCCTTAACCATATGTCTGACGCCATATAACCGTAAATAGAATGTGTTAAATAAAACATTTCTTTCTTTCTTTCTTTCTATATATCAGAGCAAATAACAACAAACCGCTGGTGTTATCTTTTGAATCACATGACGGACATCTATGTTCCCTGTTAGAAAGCTAGGCGGCATTACGATATTGGCTAGGCACTTGTGTCTAAAAGTTAATCATTAGATCGAACAACACGATACACAAGCGTTAAATTCAAATCTTAACATTACGAAAGATATCGATTTTGGAATTTTTCATCTACAAAAACGTGTTAGAGTGGTAGGCTATATTAGTGATGTTTGATATTTTTGTGTATGTAGTTTACATCTATTATCACATGTTTACCAAATATTTTAATTTTAGTATTAATTCCCGATTTAAGCAAATTCCGGAACACAACTTTAAAAAAAAAATCGTAAATGCATATTCTGACCCCCCTACCCCTGCCATCGCAATTTGACTCCCCCATGACTTAATTGTTTTGTTTTTGTCTTCAAATTTCGTTCTAGTAATTATTATCGACCATGATCACTGAGGTACACACTTACATTTTGATGACACGTTATTTACAACACAAACGCAGTAGTGGTCGTTTATTTACCACCGCGTGCATGGCGCGAAATCACGTCGTCTGCTGTGAGCATGTCACGAGCCGTAATGTCTGCTGATGAGATTCGTATCGTCTGCTTCCTAGTTCCAGCAGCAGTGACATGGTGTTTTCTTGTTCCCAATCATCGTAACCAGTCATGGCAATGACTTGGAGATTTATATTTACATGTATATCAGTTTAGTGTGCGTTGATATTAATTAGTTAATAAGAATCTTTTCTTTAAGGAATAACATTTTGTTCAGGAGTTGAATAGTTTACAAATATTTCGTTGTTTGTAAGTAGCTTATCTGTTAGATTATTTTTATTATTATTATTAGTTTATTATTACATATTTTATTGTCAATTATATACTTAGTATACAAATAATACACTAGATATATTTTTTCGCCAAATATGTAATTAGACCTGCAATCACTCTATGGCCTTTGATAGTCGATGACTATAATCCTTCTCAGGTTCATGGATATTGTTTTTTTGTAAATAATTTAAGTTTGATTTGACGTAAGAAGAAAAGTAAATGTGTTTTGTAAATTTAAAAAAATCCCAACAACCTCAAACAAACAAACAAACAAAAAAACCCATTATTTTTGTGTGCAATTTAGAAAACAATCGACTCAGAAATAAATAACTTGTAGTAAATACCATGGTATGAAAAAAGGCGTTCCCCGTGGGAAAGGGCTATAGCTCAGTAATTGTCTAACCAGTTTTGACCATTATATTCAAGTAAAGTTTGTTTTGTTTAACAATACCACTAGAGCTCATTTATTAATCATCGTCTATTGGAAGGGAAGAATGATGGAAATTCATAGTAAAAAGGTCTCAGGTTAACACATTTTACCCGAATATCTGTATAATTTTTGCCCGAATTTGAGGTTTTGCTCCAGCACTAGAGGGGAAGTTGCCCCTCCTGGCCATCTATCTTGTACGCTTATAATGACGCCACGGACGGCGATTGATCCTTGACCGACCGCACATAAAACGAACGCTTTACCACTAAGCTACGCCCTAGCACATACCTCGATTATCTTCGGCCTTTTTTTGACAGGTTAATGATCACCGTAGTGTCCGGTAATCAAGAATAATGTGTACACCTCCCCACATGCGTTATATGGATTGTATCTGGTGTAGAAATACCAACGTATTCTTAGAAAACGTATTAGCGCTATATGAAAATGAGTTTTGTCTCGTAATACAAGAAAAAAAATATTCACAGATTAGTATAGTTCGTGATACATTATAACTTGACGTGAAAAAAAAGAGTATCAAGGGCGGTGATTAATTGCTAATTTAGGAGTTTACGGATGCATAAGACATATAGTACTAAACGAGCTTGCCTGTCATACCATCTTTATGAAATGAATGTGATCTACGTCACGCTCACGTCACGCCAATATTACACTAGTTAGATATTGAATGATTGTCATGACATGAGCAATATCTTACACTGGTGTGTAATAAAATGTCATATTGATACCATATAAATGTACACGCTAAAGGGAGCTAAAAACAATTTCTTTGATCTAGTCTTAGGGGAGTGTTTGATCCTTGCTGATGAAGATACAAACTGGAAATTCCATGCCGGACTGCAATTTATATCTTCTTGTATGAATTCTTACGAAGTTGGGCAATGAAACAGTGATTTAAGCCAAATATGTGGAAATTGAAACATCATATGCGATGCAGGAAGACTGGAATTGCCTTGTATCGTGCTCGCATCGGCCATACATATTTAACACATTTATTATGAACAAGGATCCTTCTTCTTAGTGTGAGCAATGTTTTGGTAGAATGCATTCATCTTAAGCAAACAAGAAAACATGTATTTGGTTGAAGACATGTAGAAAAACTAAGATTCCACCTTTAACGTAACATTTTATTTTATTTATCTGTGATATTTATATGATTCCACACACAGCACTTTACACTGTGTTTTAATTTAACTTTTGGAAATTTATATTGATATTGATCGTCAATTCATTGATGCACTTGCCTTTGATACCCAACAGTCAACGTAAGTTTTGTGCTGGGGTATCGATAAACGTTCGTCCGTTCGTCCGTTCATTAATTCATTCATTCAGGGTTTACATATTTCTGTCCTTTTAATTAACCCTCTACATACTTAGTATCCCGGTTTACTATCAAATCAGTGTACGCCTACAACAGTAGTTTGTTTTTAATGAAAATAACTCCGCTGTGTTTATTGACGTCCCGTATCTTTGTTGATGCACGTCGATATTGCCTTTCAAAACAATTTAATATAGCATGTAGTTAAAGGGGCAGTCACTACTTTACAAAATGACCAAAAATATATTTTTTAAATTCTTGGTAAATGTAAAGATTATACCTTAAATAATTTTTTATACAAAATTACATCAAAAACATTTCATATACTATGTGTATTATGTTATATATATATATATATATATATATATATATATATATATATATATATATATATATATATATATATATATATATATATATATATATATATATATATATATACAAAATGACCAAAAATATATTTTTTAAATTCTTAGTAAATGTAAAGATTAGTAAATGTAAAGATTATACCTTAAATAACATTTCCATACAAAATTACATCAAAAACATTTCATGTACTATTATGTTAAATATCTATATCTATATCTATATATATATATATATATATATATATATATATATATTTTCAAAGACAGTAAGTGTGCCCGACAAGTTAATACGTGACGTCACAGATTGAATGTGAATTGAATCTCTATATTGACAAAGAACTGGCTGCTATTGTAATGGATACACAATTAATATTTTCTATTTATTTTCTATTTTTTGCCAAGGATTCTTAAGAAAATGACTGTTTACGCCAAGTAGCAGCACATTACAATTCTGATATTTTAAAGTTAATAGACCTCTATCACATTCCACTGCGCATGTGCTCGTTGCGGGGTAACTCGAGGACGCAAACCGCGAACTCACGCGAGATCTCGCAAAAATAGACCTGTGGACAAGTTGGGGGGCATAGACAATGAGAGGCCACGCAATAGGAATATGAATATCTCCTTGATTAATTATTCTATCAGTAGGGAACCCGAAAATTCTGTCGACATCCAACAAGACTTATTGGAGACATTTATGAATTATTGCTTATCACGAAATAAAAAAATATTTTGTTGTTAACGCCCGACAAACCATCGGTTCGGATTCGTACGCAATAAATATCGGATATGGGCTGAAATAATATTAATGTGTGCGCGCGTGTATGTATGCAGATATTTATTGTATTTAACATAATTTAAATATTTATAAAACATTATACAGATACATACATTCAGGATTCTTGTCGGGATTTCTTTTCACCAAGTTATTTAAAATTTTGTTCGGTATTTGGAATAAAATTAAATGATACATATGAAAGTTGAGCTATGATATATAAAACATTAGCACCAGGCCCGTAGGAACGATATCTGGAGTTCGGGGAGGGGAGTGGGCTCAATCTGTAGTGGAGGGACACAATCTAGTTGGTGGTGGTGGGGGGGGGGGGGGGGGGGGGAGGGTGTACAAAAGCCATATTTTAAACCGGGTTTATAAAAGTGGGGCTATAGTCCTCCCCCCTCCGACTTCTTGGTTGCTACCGACCTGAGAATGGTCAGAAATGTAACTGTATTACATATACAGCTATTTAAATTCGAAGCAAGATTATTTAACCTAAGAAAGATTAAGTTTTATTTATAACAGATTAGACTTGCCGACAGCTTGATAATATAGCTACAAACTCAGGATGGTCTCTTTATTATAAATTCATGAGAGTTTATTATGCGCAGTCATAAGGTACTTCGCTTGAATATTTGAAGCAAACATATTAAGTACCATGTCAGGCCCGTAGCCAGAGGGGGATCAGGGAGATCGGACGACCCCCCCCCCCCCCCCCCCGCATGATTGAGAGTTCCGCTCAAATGGGAAAAAAAATAGGATTTTACATATAAAAGTCCTTGTCCCCAAATGACCGGGATAACGTAACAAGAACGTCTGTCTGAGGTTCCATTTGCTGAAAGTTCGATCCTCCTCAGTGGGCCCGTTTGATTATTTCCCGTCCCAACCAATGCTCCATCAAAGGACGTCGTGTATGTTATTCTGTTTGTGGGATGTGAGAAGTATGCCATGTATCATTTATTATAAATACATTGGTACGACTGAAAACAAAGGGTTTCTTGTCGTGGCTCTGTGACCAGGCTATTTTACATGCATACCACAACTTAATGCAACTTGTTAACGTACATTTCGCAACAAAAGTTCGTGTATTATTCTCGAGTGTAACCGGCGTCATCTCATTCTCAATCCTGTTTAGGAAACCCCCTCCCCCGTCTACGGCTCCGCGCCTTCGGCACTCGCGTTTGATAAGTTCCGTTTACATGAAATTTCGATACCCCCCCCCCCCCCCCCCCCCCTTCCCACCAGCTAATCATGCTGGCTACGGGCCTGAAGTTATATACACTATTAAGTTAGACCAAAGATCAAATTAGGATCGTATCGGGTTGCATGGGTCTATCACTCTGGAAAAATTGCTGCACTTTATGTTATGTATAATCATGTACGTTATAAAAACGTGTGATACTTGCATGATCATACCATATCGATACGTAGGACTTCTCCCTATACTTGTAAATGTGTATCAAAATGCTGATGGTATCGCTAACGATCTCGACCAATGTTCTCAGGTACAAAATACAAATTAGTCACCAAACAGTATTGTACATACATATATACGTTTACTTCAAACTGATCTTCCTGTAAAGAAGAAGATGTCGTCTTCTAAATTCTTCAAAACAAACAACGCAAACAGCATGTCAACTTTTACTTTCGCGTTTACATGTGATGTCAAACTTTGAGCCGCGTTTACTCGGTTTTTGACGTCATGCTAAGTTGTAGGTTTTCGCGTGTGGCCAAAGTATAACAAATAAGCTTACTTGGCATCTCTCGGGCAATAAAGTCCCAGTTGTAACAAAGTATACATATTTAGGGGTTGACTTTACTCAAAATGGAAATTTTAAAGAATGTTCCCGATCACTTTGGACCAAAGGACTAGGTTGTTTTTACAAGATGCAGAAAGAATTCTCAAATGTTAACCTACCAGTAGACATTTCATGCCAGTTATTTAATTCTCTTGTTGAGCCTGTCCTTTTATATGCCAGTGAGGTTTGGGGTGCCCAGTTCATATCATTAAAATATCTGGAAACTTTCCTACCAGAGAGAGTGCTTTTAAAATTCTGTAAATCAACACTACAGGTTAATAGTCGTACCTATAACTGGGCCTCTAAAGCTGAGCTAGGTTTATACCCACTCCTGTTGTCTGTGGTAAAAGGAATGTTACATTTTTACTCCCATATGCAAACTACGGACAACATTATGTTACAACATGCTTTCTCTGAATGCACAAGCCTTGAAAAGAAAAGTATTGGTTGGCTTCACAAATTATATTATTACATTGGTGAGTTGAATCAAAAACGAAGCACTGTCAATTATCCCATTCATCTTATAAATATAATTAAAACTAAGTATCACAATATTTTAAAAGAAAACCTTATAGCTCCAGCCAAAAGAGATGAATCCAGTAATAAGATGCGAACGTACAAATTATATAAACACAATATTCAACTAAAACCGTATTTATTACACTGTATACATCCAGAACACCGTAAAGCTTTTACTAAATTACGTCTCAGTGACCACAAATTAAAAATAGAGACTGGGCGCCATACAAAACCCTTCACTCCAGTGGAAGAACGTTTCTGTGACCACTGCAATGTAATTGAAGATGAATACCATCATATCATAATATGTAAGAAATATAATAGTCAACGTGTCAAATTATATGCATATCTAACTTTCCATAATTACCTATTTAAAAGTATGAGTATGCAAGAAAAATTTATATATATTATGCAAAACCAAAATCCAGCCTGTGCTGGTGCGGTATGCAAATTTGTTCACGATTATACATGTATTGCCCATAATTAGTCCTTATTTAGTCATTTTGTTTGTTTCTTGTTTATGCATATGTTTTGCATCCAGTTCCGTATGTGGAATGTTTATATGCAATAAAGTTTTTATCTTTTATCTTATCTTATATGTTTTAAAACTTCGTAAATATCAGATATTATTTCAAGTGAAGTTGTATGTATCTGATATAAATGATAGTGAAAATAAAATAAAATAAAATAAAATAATAAATAAAATAAGATAAATAAATAAGTAAATAAATACATAAATAAATAATTTGTGGATAAACATGTAACATTGATTAGTAGTTATACGACTGTCTTTTTTAATGAAACGATAAGGGGAAAATAGAGCTGTGATAAAGGCCTATGTGAGGTAGGGGTTTTGTTGGGTTTTTTAGGGGGAAGGGGAGGCATATTTTATTAAATTTTAAATACTGATACATGTGGAGAATTAAACATCACTGGAAATCCATTAAAGTTAATTTTATTGTATGAATCTTTTAATTTTGCGTTGTTCAAATACCCTTGACAGGCGGCTCCAGAGACTTCGTCTAAGTTAATGTTTCACTACTTCTGGTCTTAAGCCATTCCGATGTAAACTTTAGTAGACCAATTTTCGCAGCCATTTTAACATCTTATATGAAATATATACGTTAGTCGCTAGAGATTCACAACTCCTACGAAGCTACTCACGACGCTCATGACAACAATTACTGTCGATCATGCCCCCCAATTTGTATATAGCCTCGATACCGTCCAATTCGGCAAGGGACGGTACTCTTCGCGCACATGCGCAATGGGAATGTGAAAGAGGTATATTACGCATTGATGATGTGTGGGATAGATTAATAAATAGAGATTATTATGCGAGCTTGTGTGTCGTACTGATTTTACGAAACGAGTGTCAGGATTTTTCTATTGCCCGAGCGAGAGCGAGGGTAATAAATGAATCCTGACACGAGTTTCGTAAAGGCTGTACGACTCACACGCGAGTGTAATCATTTCTTTATTATCCATATTATTATTGTTGTTTTCTTTATGAATAACAAGACCCAACTCAAAATATTTTAGCCACAACTAGGAGATGACAAAATGATGTCATATTTCAAACGCACAGATTGAGCTAGGATTGAAGAAGCAACGTCATGTTATGACGTCGCTTCCCAAAATTACGTCATTACACTTGTTATTACACGTGTGCTTCGTATGATTATTGTTAACTCGGTTATGTTGAACCATATATGGATAATAAAGCTAAATATGACACTTGCAGTTAATTATGCATTGATGATATGTGGGATCGATTAATAAATCAATAGTTATTTGGTACAAATAAATTAAAAATAGCTAAATATGACTCTTGCAACTTCGAAAACGCATCGTTAAATGTGTACAGTCTATTTGCAGAAATTATTCAAATAAAAATATGGATTATACTATTTTGTTATTAAATGAGGTTTGTCATATTGCCAATAATTGGCCTTGTTATAGGATTATTACGACCTATTACCGCATACAACCAACAGACATAATAAATGTGAAGCAGCTACCTTATATTGATGAAAACGTGTCAAGAATAATACTATAGAATCTTTGAAACAACGCTATAACCCTTATTTGGCACCGTTACGTCTGAAAGGTATTATTAGAATAGCCAGGTGTAAAAAAAACAAAAACAAAAAAACAAAAAACAAAAAACTGTCAGGTGTAATTTAATTCATATACCGGTTGCTTATTTCAAAGTATCTTTTGTCTAATGGAAATGTTTATCTATGAAAGGCAACTTTTTAATGTTTATTATGTCTGTTGTTTGTATAAAATAATATTCATTATAATTAGATTTACATTTTCATTCCAGATATTTTCACGAATCATATTTAATAAACTAAACAGGACTGTGTATAATTTTCATTAGGAAATAGCCACAAATACCACATGCAGAGGCGTAGCCAGAAAAACATTAGCATCACGCACGTCGCTTTATTAGGGAAACTTAAAGGAACACATCCTAGTTTTTAAACACTAAGGCATATGTTTTACTATTAGAGCCGTTTTTGATAACTGAAATCATATTTTACTTAGATTTTATTGTTTAGATTATCCATTTCCGTACATTCGACTTGTTTTTTTGGTCATCCTGGTGTTTTCAATTTCAGAAAATGCATTTCTCATATTTTTAAAAACGCATGTGCGTCTGAGAAGTAACAGTTATGGAGTCGAGTTTTAGCCTATTTTTAGAGGGTATTTCACCATTTCAAAGTCACATACTCATGTTTCACTCAATTGTAACCTTATCCAAATGTGTCACGGGTTTGTAGATTAACTAAACGTAGTTTGCAAAATTCATGGGCTGAAATTAGGGTCTGTCCATTTAATTACTCAAAAAGGGAAGATGATATTTTATAGAACAATTACAAACAGCCTCGACCTACTTTACGCACGTGCGTACTGTGCGTAATGGGCGCTACGCCTTTGACATGCATTATTGAATATAGGAACATGTGTCTTTAAACTTCTTTGTTTGTCTGTGTAGGTTATTGCCACAGTTGGAAAGTAGGTTTGGACGAGCAGCCCATCTAATCAGACACAGAAACAAAATCGGTTAATTACATTACAGATCTTCCATGTTTAATTATACAGGTTCCGCTTGTTTGTCAGACGACTGGTAGAGGTTAGAAGATACTGACGTCACACCATGTAACCAATCAGCTGTCGGCCAGATTTTGTGTCCAAACTCGTAATAAGACGCGACCTGTTTTGTGCGACTGACGTTCGTATTGCAGTCCTGTCATCTGTGAGATGGTATTGAATGTTCCACCAACTGTAAAATATCAGACCACCAACTTGTGGGTGTACTTTTTCAGCAAATGTATATAATATATTCCGGAATCATTACGTTTTGAACTTAAAATCATCAGTGCGTATTGAAGTTCAGACTGTGCTTCTGTGCGTATTAAAGTTGCAGTCGATGTATACACATTAAGACTCTTCAGTAATGCGTCTTGAAGTTTAAACTTTCAGTCTGTGCGGTTTAAAACTCTGCCTGGTTCTGTGCCACAGCTACCCCCAAACAGAAACTCCTAGTACATAGAGTATTGTTTGGGTATACCTGTGTGTCTGTGTGTGTTTGAGTTCAGTTGTTGGAATTGAAGTTCGGCCGTTGTATAAAAGCATCTTGACTTTTCAGTAATGCATCATGAAATTCAAAGTGCGATTTGAAGCTCTAAATGTTTTTCATCGCTGTTGCTTCATGGACTTCACCCGATGTATTAATGTGTTTGTTTGACAAAGACAAAGTTGAGAAGTTATGTTGAGAAGCGATGCGTTTCGCCTATATCATAAAAATGCGATAAAAATGTCTGCCTGAATCTTAAAAGACGTTTTGGAAATTCAACACTGAATTTCTTAATTCCACTTACTGGATGCTGAATCTCATTCTGAATACACGATGATTTAGCAATGACTTTCAAACTGAGGATTTTTCGAAAGACGCCGGTCGATACCTTTTATGCCAGAGTAGCATTGTTTTATTTTATTATAGAACTCTGCAATGAATTCACGAATACAGGCAAGGAACTCCAGTTGGTTAAGTTGTGAATTTACATTACTGTACGAAAAAAACACATACACCAGAGCCTTTAATAGTTGATGACCAGACTTTACTTGCGCTTTTTACTTCGATATAACGGTGCTGTATCACCAAAATGGGATCCACGGCTAACAGTCTGCCAAACGACACCGAATGGACTGTTTCCAAGAACTTCAGCACAACGGTTGCGTTTCGAATTGCAGACGGCATAGACCTGTACGTTCCTCTGCTGCTGTCGATCTCGGGGATTGTCTGCAACATACTGGTCGTCATGGTGATGCATTCGAAGTACTTCCGCCACAACTCGACAAGTTTCTACATGATGGTCAACGCCATAGTGGACACCTCGAGCCTCGCCTTGGTCCTGCCCGCCCATTGGCTGTACGTGAACTTCCCGGGACTGTTCGTGAAGACCCCACAGTCCCACGTCATGTGCAAGTTCTTCAACTTCTTTGGCTGGGGGACCAGCGACTTGGGCATTCTCCTCACCGTTGCCATGACGACAGAACGCGCCATCGCCGTGACCCTGCCGCTCAGGGTGAACTCCCTGTGCACGAAGAGGAGAGCCAAGATTGGAGTCGCCGTCGTCACCGTCATCGTCACCGTCAAGGACCTCCACTTTCTGATGACGTCGGTGATGGTGTCGCGAGGAGAGGCGGAATACCTGTGCGAGGTGAGCACAGAGAATCCATTTTACTCCCTCTTCTGGACGACGCTGTGGCCGTGGATTCACAACGCCTTCCTCCTGGCCTCCTTCGTCATCATCTCCGTGAGCAACGTCATCATCATCAAGCACGTGAACAGGTCGAACAGGACAAAGTTCGTGAAAAACCTCTGCGGCCAGAAGATCCACGGGAACACGGCGCGACTGCAGTCACGAGGTCGCCAGCTGTCGGTGATGCTCGTCATGGACTCGTTCACCATCGTCGTCTTCACGCTGCCCTACTCCGTCATCGTCACGGTGATGTCTTCGGGCCACGGCACGGACGACAGCGACGTGGACAAGCTGATGTACGCCGTGGCCTTCTACCTGCTGTACGTGAACCGCTGCGCCAACTTCTACCTCTACTGTCTCAGCGGCTCCAGGTTCAGGGACGTCTTGAAGCAGATACTGTGCTGCTGCTGCTGCTGCTGCTGCTGTCGTCGGTCGGTGTTCGGCGGTCGTGGTAGCGGGTCTCTCTGGGCGAGTTATTCACACACATCCCCGCCGTTGTCGCCGTCCGGTCTGCCGACGTCGATGAGTAAAATATCTGTGGCTGTTTGTATGAACCCTTCAGGACCAGATTAAACAGAACAATTGTAATATCTGTATATAAATAATGTCATGTTGATTAACATTTCAAGTCTGCTGGTGTTTTTGTTTACTGTTTCAGTAGAATAGAAGTTAAACGCTATTTGTTGTGTTGTAAAGATGTTGACACACGCACACGCACACCCACACCCACACACCCATGCACAAACATAGACCCTACATAACACAGAAACAGAAAGACAGACACAAAGACACGGATATGGGGAGAGAGAGAGAGAGAGAGAGAGAGAGAGAGAGAGAGAGAGAGAGAGAGAGAGAGAGAGAGAGTGTGTGTGTGTGTGCATCCTCGTGATAAATTGTAACGTACACTTGTGTAATATTCTATTTATGACACATCCTAAATAAACATGTTTAAATTTTAAAAATACAAAAATTCCAACTGCAAGTTGTTCACGACTCATCTGCGCCTGGATACTAACACATATGTCATAAAGCAATCAGTTTCCGTAGCTTGTACATTTTATTGATCGATGTGGTTTACGTATGCTATCGCTGTGTGATATATAAAATAGCACACAGTTCTCTCAAGTGGAGTATAAGAAATGTACAATACACATTGAATAAAATACTATATATGCTGATTGTACTGACAACAGCATGTGTACTGTAAGTGTATGTATACCAACCTGTCGTAAGCATGCAGGTTTTAATAAACACCTGTGGTCAGTGTTATTGGGTGTATCTTTATTGCGTCCAGGTGTGGACAATACAAACACACACAAGTAAACAATATACGTATGTGTGTATGTGTACCAAGGACGGACCCAGTGTGTGTGTGTGTGTGTGTGTGTGTGTGTGTGTGTGTGTGTTTTCGTGGAGTGTATACATGGGTTATATATATATATATATGTACTGGTGACTATTATCAGACGGTCTATTGTTACGTATCTCATAGGGATGTCTTCACATTAAAGACACATTTTCGAGCCCTGCGTCGAAGTACGGTAACGAGTTGACTGTACCCACTTTTGAAAGCGAAACCATCAGACGTGACGTCACCCACTTCCAGATGAGTTTTATTAATTTTCACAAATGTTAATTTCATTCAACGTTTCTGCACTCGAGAGGGAACATTCTCACAGATGGGTGGGGTTTTATCAAGTGGACAAATAAGCCTATGTTTCGAATGTTATTTTCATATGTATCACCATAAAATCCAATTTTCGATCCAAGTGCACAAATTTAAATAATGTTAGTACAGGACCGGGTTTTTATTCTCAAGATGAACTAGTTCCTGTTCCTATACCTAGTGTTAGCAGAGGTTTTTTTTTTCTTTTCTATTTTTAAAACAAAGTTTATTTGTTTGTTTCTGTTTTTATTTTTCATTCAATTGAGCAGTTATATTACGAAGGTGAGACAACAGAAATATAATACTACATCCGTGTCCGTTAGATACCATTTATCTTACATTTTTAAACAACTCGATATACGATAAAAAGTATCTATCGGCAACTTCTTTGGTATTTTCTATTTGGAAGTAGCCCAGTGGTAAAGCGCTTGCAGGGCCGTACCCTGATCAAAATCCTAGGTGGGGGGCACTACTTTTTATAAACAAATGAAACACTGTACAAATTAAACCCTGAAATGTGTATGCTATTTTCTGGAGTTAAAAAGTGAGATTCTCGGGGGGGGGGGGGGGGGGGGCCAACTCCTCCTCCTGCCCCCCGGACGGTACGGCCCTGGCTTGTCTAATCCACGATCGATTTAGGATCAACCTCACCACCCCCCACCCCCCATGAACACACCGGACTATTTCTCATCCCAGTTAATGTTTCACAGCTGGTGTTACAAAGGCCGTGGTATGTATTATCCAGTCTGTGGTAGGGTTCACATAAAATACCCATTGTTGCTAATTGAGAAAGAGTAGCCCATTGCATAAAGGATTTCCGGTTGCATTATCTATGGTCCTCAACCATATAACAGTAAATAACGTGTTGCGTATTTCGTTTAATAAACATTTATTTTTTCCTTCTGCCCTTTGAGAAATTTTTTAATTATCATGTTTGACACGTAATTCCTTTTCCTGGACCCCACGTTTTACCTGTAAACTAAAAACTAAATAAAAAACTAAAAACCAACAACATAAAATCGTGATTTTTGGAGGCATTTATTATAACGTAATACTCAATAATAATAATAATAATAATAATACCGATTCAAACACACGTTCACTATACTATTTATAAAAATAGTGTCAGTATTGTCAAAACCACAAACATTCGAGCAGCATAAACAGCGTACACACAACATATTTCATTAAATAATTAACATTTAATATTTATATCAAACAATATATGGACGTTTTCGTAACATTAGTATGAAGTCCTCGTACAGGAATCTGTGTCGTAACATTCGATTTAACTCATTGCTAAAATGACCATAAAAAGAACAAAAAACAAAACAAAAACCACCTAAAAAAGAAAGAAAGAAAAAAGAAAAGAAAAACGAAAGTGGCAATATGAGTCGAAATGGAACGGGGTTTCTCTCTCTCTCTCTCTCTCTCTCTCTCTATGTCTGTCTGTCTGTCTGTCTGTCTCTCTCTCTCTCTCTCTCTCTCTGTCTCTCTGTGTGTGTGTGTCTCTCTCTCTCTGTGTGTGTGTGTGTGTGTCTCTCTCTCCTCTCTCTCTCTCTCTCTCCGACTACATCTCCCCTCTCTCCCACCATCTCTCTCCGTCTCTCACACTATGTATCCGTCTTTCTCAATATATCTGCGTGCGTGCGTGTTGTTTGAATCCCATTAGTTTATATGACCACTAAAAGTTTCAGTGCATTGTGATCATTGTAGGCCTATTTTGACAGTAAATTTACAGAATTGATTTTATCATGAAATGTTTTTTAATAATCAAAATATCCGCGTTTCATGTATTACTTAGTATACATACACCATAAAAGATCATGTTTTATGTCACCACACAGGTGGCTTCTATTACAGAGTTCTATACATAGTTTTACCTGTATTTTTGATGGAAATGGTAATAATTCTGGGTTTTTTAATACTCAGGTTTAGGTCAAATTTCAGTATCTTAATATACTGAAGACCAAAAGAAACGCCATAGTGGAAATAGTTTTATTCTTTCGTTTCCGTCATCTTGATTTCCCATTCAAGACGAACCATCTGGCGTGACGTAAGTTTTACCACCTTAAACATGTGTATCTAGGGAGCGACCTTAATATGGGCATCTGCGTGGTGGCCAATCCCAAACCGCTATATTTGAAAACGTAATTAAATTAAAAACAAAAAGAAACGCATAGCAGGGTTATTGTTAGTTTGTTATTAATATTAGAAGTTAATTTGATGACAAACATTCATTCTGTTAAATGATAATGTAATATGATCTTGTAATTCTTCTAAATCTCAATAAAAGTTAATACCTTTTTAAAAAAAAATAAAAAATAAAAATCATATTTGCGTTTCGTTTGGTAGGTGTACAATTCCTGTATTCCTGTCAAAAAATCTAAGAATAAAAAGAAACAAAACAAAAACAAAATAAGCAGCAACAAAACCCAACAACAATAACAGCAATAACAACTTTAACCATAATGTAATTTATAATGCTAGGCTCATACTACCAACTGCCACGACGCAGTTAGCCAACTCGCCGATTTCCCGACTGTCCGATTGCTAGTCTGAACGCTCTTACATTCCAATTATCGGCGTATACAACTTCTACGATCGAGTAGTTGTTAATCTGAGCGCACCCATCGTAAGTCGGGAGTGGGGAAAGTTACAATGCAACCATCAGGTTAGCCAACTTCGTCGTGACATTTGAAACTCTGTACCCCTCCATTACGCAAACGACGATCAAGGGGTGGTCTTTATATACAGTTGGCTTGTTTTTAAAGGTTTCAGTGTAAAGACGCATATTAGACGTAGTGTATTAGCAAGTTAAACTGCCACAGGAAGCATGTCTGCGCAAAGGACACTCGCCCCCCCCCCCCCCAAAAAAAAAAAAGAAAGAAAAAAAAGAACCGAAATAAAACAAAACCGAAAAAATCAACAACAAAAACCCCCAAACCCCATCCATCCACCCAGACACAACCCGAATACAGCAGAAATCGAATTTTCTATTTCCAATTATACTCGACGCCAAAGGTTTCTCTGACACGACAAAAATCGTTTATACAGAAGTAAATTATGTTTCTTTAATGACATAATCGGAAGTTGATTCTGGTAAATGAAATACCTGCCACGCCGATACGCCAGGATGAAACTCATTAGCATACTTATCGCAAATTACGAACAAAATCGTCAAATCTCTTCAATTAGGCTTTATCCATACTGAGATTTTACTCCTTACGCAATCTCTGTCAGTCAAAAACACTAATGATTCAACACCTAGCTCTTGCTGTTATTTTTTTTTAAAGGTCTAACCGACAGGTGATGGTAATTATGACAGAAAAACAGATACTTTTGGATCGTTGCTATAATTAGATATTGAACTATACACCTTTTTTGTTTTTCAACGATAATGCATGCAAAGTCAACATAACAAACACTACACACGGTGATTATAAACGTGTCAGTTCTATATATATATATAGGTGTACATTTATAACCATTGTTCCATAGTTTGTTCAGAGGTGACGTTACACAATACATTTTTATCTCTCATTAAAAGAAGAGTTCTGTTCACTACTTATATGGAATGTAAACACGCTTTTTAATATAAAATATAATATAATTTTATATAATGTCGAATCTTTTTCAAATTCATCATTGAGTATTATTCAAGACCGGTATACGATTTAAAGCCTGAATTATATTATTCGGAACACGCTAGGGTGATAAAAATAACAACGGTCATCTTTATTCAATAATAATGTTATAAATGTATTTACGTAAACATTAATATACTAGCCTTTCAATAATACTGTTATAAATTTGTTTAAGTATTTACGGTAAACGTTAATATATCAGCCTTTCAATAATACTGTTATAAATTTGTTTAAGTATCTACGGTAAATGTTAATAGATTAGTCGAGTTAGCCCCACTAGCCCTGATTCCACTAGCCCTGGTTCCACTAGCCCCAGATTGTCAGTCATATTGGCTGTTACTGCCACCGGTTGTCATCCCCATTATAAACAAACTAAATCAAATAAGTAATTACAAAAATGAATATAGTTAAATAAATGTTTTACATCTCCATTTCATGCCCGGTGCGTTCTTATGAAAGACATAGTCATCCACAATTGCTACTTTATTGCCTCTGGCACCCTCTACGAAGGTTACCTCCGCCATAACGCACAGCGAGCATTTATCTGTATAGTCACATTTGCAACATTCATATATAGAGGTCCCTACTAATTATGTATTGACAGTAATAGTGATATTAAAACAACACATGTTTATAGATAAAGGAATTGTATGAAGAGGATTAACGCACAGCGAGCATATTAAAACAATACATGTTTATAGATAAAGGAATTGTACGAAGAGGATTAAGTAAGCACTCCACGTTTTCAATTGAGGCATTAAAAGGGTATCTCATCTATTGTGTCTACCTAATCAGTAAAACAAGATATGTTTATTTATTAATAGTTTATATGTACAGGGGAGTAGTCTAAAGAAATGGAACATCCATGGCAGCCATTAATTGGTCATTTTTCAGGGCTAGTTGTACCAGAGCTAGTGAAATCAGGGATAGTGGGATGATTCCGATTAGTCTTTCAATAATACTGTTATAAATTTGTTTAAGTACTTACGGTAAACGTTAATATACCAGCCTTTCAATAATACTGTTATAAAATTTTTTTTAAGTATTTACGGTAAGTGTTAATAGATTAGTCTTTCAATAATACTGTCATAAATCTGTTTAGGGTAAATGTTAATAGATTAGTCTTTCAATAATACTGTCATAAATCTGTTTAGGTATTTACGGTAAACCTTAATATACCAGTCTTTCAATAATACTGTTATAAATCTGTTTCGGTATTTACGGTAAACCTTAATGTACCAGTATTTAAATAATAGTTTTATAAATTTATTTAAGTATTTATGGTATATATGTGAATAGATCAGCCTTTCGATAATACTGTTTTGTTATAAATTTGTTTAAGTATTTATGGTATATATGTGAATAGATCAGCCTTTCGATAATACTGTTTTGTTATAAATTTATTTAAGTATTTATGGTATATATGTGAATAGATCAGCCTTTCGATAATACTGTTTTGTTATAAATTTGTTTAAGTATTTGCTGTAAACGTTAATATGACAGCTTTTCAATAATATTGTTATTATATAAATGTATTTAAGTTAAAATTTAGAATTGTGTAAGTTTCATATGCTTAATTCAGACATTGCTTTATCCACTGATAACAAAATCAACCAATAGATACACATTATGTGATTCGGTTTATATAAAATAGCACGTTAAAATACTTTACTTCATTTATCATTGTACGACGGCCTAACAAACAGTTCTCAAAACATTTGAGTGAAATAGCAATTATTAAATAAAAATATTAGTATTCACTTATAAATATGAAAACTGGATTCATCGACAAAAATATAAAATATATTATTACATGGCTTTCTAGGCACCTTTATGAGCAATTAGGTCACATATTGTACAATTTTAGTGGCCCTTTTCAAATGGCCGCGAAATGTTTAAGATGGCGGATAAAAAAAGTAAAAAAGTCATTTAAGCAAAAACCTCTTTGGCACTCATCACACACAATTTATGTTTTCAAAAATTTATATACAATTTTCACGAAATGTATACAACAGCATGGATTACAAATATGAAACCAAATATCAGTCCAGTCCACTGACTTGCTTTTGTTAATTATGAGATGAAACCCTGAAACCTAATATTCTTGAGTCTCTAAGCCTTAATCATGTCTCAGTGTGAATGCTGGGAAAATCAATGTATAATCCTCACACATAGCGAGGGTCAGGGTGGTCAAAGTAGTCATTCCGTCTGCGCAGTTTTCGAAGCATCGCCCTGATTTTCTGACGAAACTGCCGGTTCAGGACCCACAGCATCACGGGATTTATGGCACTGTGCGCATGTCCCAACCAAATGGCGAACGGAAGCAGAGCCACGGGCTCGCTGTCTTCTTCAAGGTCAATACAAAGGGAGGTAATCTGGTAGGGAAGCCAACACACCATGAATATGATCACCAGAATGATGAGCATGCGCGCTGCCTTCTTCCGGGAGCACAAGCGCGTCGTACTGCTGTCGGACGACTGTCGGTAGATGTCGTTTGACCACAGCTTTTTGCCGATGTGCGCGTAGCACGCCGTCAGCGTAATGGCAGGTATGATGTAGTTCGCAAAGAGTAGGAATACACCGAACGCCTTTCGGTCGTAGTCGCGCGGCCAGTCCTCGATGCAGAAGTCCACGGGCTGGAGCGACGTGAACTGCAAGGTGTCCAGTTTCTTGATGTAGAAGAAAGGCCCCATGAAGATGGCGGACACGACCCACGTGACAATGATGATTACGAGCGCTTGGCCGGGTGTCGTGATTTTGTGATTCGTCACCGGACGCTGGATGGCAAGAAATCGGTCGATGCTCATGGCTGTCAGAGTAAAGATTCCAGTGGACACGGCAATACCTGAATAAGACAACAAATACAGTTTTAAAATTCTGTTGTTGTTGTTAAACGACAATACTACAGCACGTCCATTGAAAAGGAGAATCGGCCTCGGTGGCGCAGTGGTTAAGCCATCGAACTACAGGCTGGTAGGTAGGCCTACAGGGTTCACAGCCCGGTACTGGCTCCAACCCAGAGCGAGTTCTTAAGGGCTCAATGGGTAAGTGTAAGGCCACTACACCCTCTTCTCTTTCACTAACCACTAACCAACTAACAACTAACCCACTGCCCTGGACAGACAACCCAAATAGCTGAGATGTGTGTCCAAGACAGCTTGCTTGAACCTTACTTGGATATAAGCACAAAAATAAGTTGAAAGAAAAGGAAAGGAGAGACAGGCCCAAGAGGCCCGCCCAACCCCATTTGTGGTCAAACAATATATATTACAGAATATACAAACAAATGCAAACTTATCCCGTCCACCTGCCACCGGCCTCGGTGGCGTCGTGGCAGGCCATCGGTCTACAGGCTGGTAGGTACTGGGTTTGGATCCCAGTCGAGACATGGGATTTTTAATCCAGATACCGACTCCAAACCCTGAGTGAGTGCTCCGCAAGGCTCAATGGGTAGGTGTAAACCACTTGCACCGACCAGTGATCCATAACTGGTTCAACAAAGGCCATGGTTTGTGCTATCCTGCCTGTGGAAAGCGCAAATAAAAGATCCCTTGCTGCTAATCGGAAGAGTAGCCCATATGTAGTGGCGACAGCGGGTTTCCTCTCAAAATCTGTGTGGTCCTTAACCATATGTCTGACGCCATATAACCGTAAATAAAATGTGTTGAGTGCGTCGTTAAATAAAACATTTCTTTCTTTCTTTCCGTCCACCTGCCAAAGATCCGTTAAATTTTATTTTCAAAACAACATGTATTGGGCCCCCTCTATTAAAGAAATTCTGGATCCGTGAGAGAGATATTTATTTAACGGTACCACTAGAGCACGTCGATTAGAGATATTTATTTAACGGTACCACTAGAGCACGTCGATTAGAGATATTTATTTAACGGTACCACTAGAGCACGTCGATTGGAGATACTTGTTTAACGATACCACTAGAGCACGTCGATTAGAGAGATTTATTTAACGATACTTCAGAATATTACAGCTATTTGCCATAATTTAGAGTCTAACATATGGTTATTTAGTCATTTGGTCGAAAGAAAAAGACAGAAAAAACCCTGTCTCCACATACGCTATTCTTACCGATAAGAAATTTATTTTGTTTAACGACACCACTAGATCACATTAATTAATTATCGGTTACTGGGTGTAAAACATTTGGTAATTATGACACATAGTCATCAGAGGAAACCCGCTACATGTTCTTAATGCATCAAGGGATCTTTTATATGCACTTTCCCACAAACAGGAAAGCACATACCACGGCCTTTGCACTGGTTGGAACGAGACAAAATCAAATCAGTTGAATGGATCAAGCGAGTACTCAACCGACTGAGCCAAATCAGTACTCAACCAACTGAGCTGTCTGTCTGTCTGTCTGTCTGTCTCTAATGGTAGTCAAACATTTGGTAAATTCGACCGTCTTACGGAGGAAACCCGCTACATTTTTCAATTAGTAGCAAGAAATCTTTTATATGCAACATCCCATAGACAGGACAACAGACACCACAATCTTTGACATATTAGTCGTGAGGCACTGGCTCGAACAACAAATAACCCAAAGAGCTAACCGACGGGGATCGATCCTAGACTGATCGCGTATCAGGCGAGCGCTTTAACCACTGGGCTACGTCTCGCCAAAACATTTCCATCAGAAGCCAGGCTGTTAATCTAGGCATTCAAAATAAAGTGTTTAAGGAAGGAAATGTTTTATTTAACGACGCACTCAACACATTTTATTTACCGTTATATGGTTATATTGTTAAGGACCACATATATATATAGAGAGAGGAAACCCGCAGTCGCCACTTCATGAGCTACTCTTTTCGAATAGCAGCAAGGGATATTTTATATGCACCATCCCACAGACAGGATAGTACATACCACGGCCTTTGTTACACCAGTTGTGGAGCACTAGCTGGACCGAGAAATAGCCCAATGGGTCAACTGACGAGGATCGATCCTAGACCGAGCGCGCATCAAGCGAACGCTTTACCAATGGGCTACGTCCCGCCGAGAATAAAGTGTTTACGACCAGACATCAGCTGAATAGCGATGATGGGAGAGAGAAAAAAACCCACACATAAAAAATCCGATTTTAAAAAGTCACGTCAAATGAGGTTTAATAACTACTTTGCGACCAGCGCGTTGTTTTCCAAGTAAACATCGGCGCCGAGTTGATCGATACCACGATTGTACAATCACCCTGTCACCTTTTCACAAATACAGTATCACTTTGTTATTATTCTCTCGTGGGATTTTATCGTTCTTCAGATTCGCTCTCCGTGCGAGTAATATCTACCATCTCAGCGGGGTCTATCACATAGCCTTTGTTTTGGCTTTATGAATAATGACGTATTATATTTAGTATTATGGTTTCTCTCACCACATAATTTTAATGTGAAATCGCTACCATGCATATGAAAAGTTTAGTCGTTAGATAATCTTGCAGAAGAAAAAAAAAAATTTCTCGATGCAGCGAAGGACTTTTAGTTAACGACGCATTTTCAAATTAGGCCGTTTGGTATATCACATGTGGTTATTGTGACACTTGGTCAACAGAAAGAGTTGAGCAATATGTGTGTGTGCGCGCGCGCGCGCGCGTGTGTGTGTGTGTGTGTAAATGTGTATGTACGTGTCTGTGTAGGTGTGTGTGTAGGTGTGTGTGTAGGTTTGTGTCTGTCTGTGTGTGTATGTGTGTGTGTGTGTATGTATGTGTGTGTGCGTGTATGTGTATGAGTATGTGTGTGTATATGAGTGTATATGAGTGTGTGTGTGTGTGTGTGTCTGTATGTGTATGTGTGTGTGTGTGTGTGTGTAGGTGTGTGTGTATGTGTGTGCGTGTATGTATGTGTGTGCCTGTGTGTGTATGTGCATGTGTGTGTAGCTGTGTGTGTGCGTGTGTGTATAGGCGTTTGTGTGTGAGTATGTATGTGTAGGTGTGTGTAGGTTTGTGTGTATGTGTGTGTGTGTGTGCGTGCGTGTATGTGTATGAGTATGTGTGTGTATATGAGTGTGTATGAGTGTGTGTGTGTGTCTGTATATGTGTGTGTGTGTGTGTGTATGTGTATGTATCTGTGTGTATGTGTGTGTATGTGTTCGTGTATCTGTATGTGTATGTATGTGTGTGTGTGTGTGCATGCGTGCGTGTGTAGGCATCTAGCTCCCTTACAGCCAAGACTACTCGGTCTACGTTGTGGAATGCACACGAAGACTTATCTTGCGGCATGCGTCATCAGGTAAGTACAACGATGTCTGTCGGCAGTGCAGATCGGAAAAGAAAAAGCCATCAGAAGGATCGGAAACTGTTTTAAAAGGTTTTGCGTATTGTAATATAGATAGTATTTTAATGACTGTATTTGTCGTTTAGTACCATTAGCTCACATACCTTGCAAGAACGAAGTCGTCTTGCATAGAAAATCGCCATAGATCCACAGCTTATAAGTGATGGTTCCCACAGCTATGGGCATGCAAACCAAGGTCACGCAGAGGTCACAGGCTGCTAGGTTGATTAAGAAGTAGTTTCTTGCTTTCCTCAGAGTCTTCTCCCCTGCCACGGCGCAGATGATAAGTATGTTGCCTAGCAACGCCACGACGAACACCGGGGCGTAGAGCGACAGCAGAATCAGTGAGCGGTAGTTGAGGGACGAATACAGGTTGGTCTCGAACTCGCGCAGGATGTCGTCTGCTCCGCTGAAGTTGAAGGGCGAGACATCGTTCTTCCGAATTTCCAGGATGTTCTTGTATGACGTGTATTCTTGATGTTGGTCCATCGCCATAGAGGAAATCTGCAAAAATAAAAAATAAACGGATAATGTTAGTTATTTAAAAAGAAAAAGAAGTATATATATATATATATATTTTTCAATAATGTTTCTAATGCTAGTGTCAGACTGTCAACTGTTACTACGAAGTTGGCCAATTCGATTGATGCGTTGTAATTTCCCCAAATCCCGACATACGACTGATGCGCTCAGATTAACAACTGATGAGATATACGACGAGAATCGAGAACCGAGTTGTAAGAGCGCTCAGACTAGCAATTGGACAGTCGTAGAAGTCGTGACGTTGGCCAGTTTTGTTCTGGCAGTTGGTAGTAAGAGATTAGCATTAGTTGTGAAATAATCTGGGGATTTATTCACAAAGGTCTCTTAGGCTCTGCTAGATAACAAATCATCCTCTTTGCAAGTCTTTTTGCATTGCACTGTGATATCGCAAAGTTACGAGAGGTTAGTAAAGTAGGCCCCTGGGCATGACATATTTTGGCGACAATTTAACTTCAGTGCTGTCAAAATACCGAGTCCCGACTCTCTGTTCAGTTTCACGAGTAAGATTTGGGTAAGGATTGATCCCTTGCTGTTAATGCTAATCCGTTGATGTTTTGAATACCTAGATTAACAGCCTGGCTTCTGATCGAAAGGTGGGGCGAGACGTAGCCCAGTGGTTAAAGCGCTCGCCTGATACGCTATCGGTCTAGGATCGATCCCCGTCGGTGAGCCCATTGGGCTACTTCTCATTCATGTCAGTGCACCACGACTGGTATATCAAAGGCCGTGGTATGTGCTGTCCTATCTGTGGGATGGTGCATATAAAAGATCCCTTGCTACTAGTGAAAAACAATGTAGCAGGTTTCCTCCCTACGACTATATGTCGTAATGACCAAATGATTGACATCCAATAGCCGATGATTAATAAATCAATGTGCTCTAGTGGTGTTGTTAAACTAACCAAACAAACCTTCAGAGTTAGGATTAATTACGGGTCACAGGAATGCACTATAGTCATGTAATTTATAAATGTAATTTCATAGAGCTCAAAACGAAGTAATGTCATTTCAGATATAGCATTCTCGCTACATTTCCATTAGCAGCAAGGGATCTTTTAGATGCACCATCCCACAGACAGGATAGTACATACCACGGCCTTTGATATACTAGTCGTGGTGCACTGGCTGGAACGAGAAATAGCCCATTGGGCCCACCGACGGGGATCAATCCCAGACCGACCGCGCATCGAGCGAGCGCTGTACCACTGGGCTACGTCCCTCCCTAGGCCTCAAAAGTCATGTGATTTCAGATATATCATTCTGCAGGTGTGGAATTTTGAATTTGATAGTAATGGAAAGTCATGTGATTTCAGATATATCATTCTCCAGGTGTGGAATTTTGAATTTGATAGTAATGGAAAGTCATGGAAAATAAAAACTGAATGGAAATGTTCTTCTCCATTTATGTGCAAATGAAAAGAAGAGGGACAAATGGCAACAAAACATCGCAAATCCTGTTTTAAAAATGGGCATGAAAAATGCCCCTGAAAGTAATGAAAGTTTGCTCAGGCATAAATGGAAAACAAAGCTATCAAAGATGTCCAATATATCTACATGTTTTTCTTTATATCGTTTCCAATACACATTCCAACCATTTAGCAGTTGATTGGCGATCCGATAGACGTGATCGAAGATGGTACCTCGGTGATTAAAGTAGCCTCTTCGAGCCATACCGCAAATAAAACCAGCTTGTGTTAGGTCTGTCGTCAGTGAGTAATGTGTGACATAATGATGAATGCGTATGAACGGGGATTTCAATTCGTTTTCGGTCCAGCGACAGATATCGGACAAACACGGGGCACGGTCTGATGGAGTGCCAGCGAGAAAATGTAATTGGTAGATCTAGGGGGTATGGAGCACTGAGTCTTCTCCCCCCTCCCCCCCCCCCCCCACACACACCTTATTTAGCTAAATTTATTTATTTCTACTTATTTTCGTGCTTATATCCAAGTAAGGTTCAAGCACGCTGTTCTGAACACACACCTCCGCTATCTGGGCTGTCTGGTCAGGACAGTGGGTTAGTTAGTTGGTTAGTGGTTAGTGAGAGAGAAGAGGGTGTAATGGACTTACACCTATCCATTGAGCCCTTAAGAACTCGCTCTGGGTTGGAGCCGGTACCGGGCTGCGAACCCTTGTACCTACCAGCTAAAAATAATGGGCCGAATTTATGAAGCTTGTTTTTCTTAAAGGCAGGGGTTTAGATTAGATTAGATTAGATTAGATTAGATTAGATTAGCTGTTTAACGACACCTCAGCACGAAAAATACATCGGTTACTGGGTGTAAAACTGTGGTAAATGCAAACATTAAGTGATAAAAAACGTCAATGTAGAAATGTAACAATTGAATTAAAACACAGTGTAAAGAACTGTGCAGACATACAGATGTCACAGATAGACGAGATTAAAACACAGTGTAAAGAACTGTGCAGCCATACAAATGTCACAGATAGACGAGATTAAAACACAGTGTAAAGAACTGTGCAAACATACAAATGTCACAGATAGACGAAATTAAAACTTACAATAGAAGGCAGTATCACGTAGAAATTGTAATAAACGTTCTGGATGGACTCGTAAGGATTCCAAGACATTTCGTTGACCAAATATATCTTTTCTAGTTTCTTTGAGATGATTGCACTCCACCAAATTGTGGCGTATCGTCAGAGTACACTGACAATGCTTACACTGAGCTGGGGGATCCTTCTTCAAGTTCAAGATAAATGAATGAGTCCAGTATGTATGACCAATGTGACTACAACACAAGACTATTCCATCCTTCCACGCAGGGATTTAAGCATTATAAATTTGGCCCAATATGTCCATTTAAGAATCAAAGTCTCAGTTTTTATAGTTGAAATAGCTAACATTAAAATCTTTAAGTTTTTCTTTTGTGTGATACAAAAACACACAAAACACTTAATTCACCCTTCAGGCACGCTTGCAAGGGGAGCGGGAGGAGGGGAGACTTCGGGCGAATGTTATTTTCAATATATTTTCCGGGGTATCATGACTCTACCCTCTAAAATCGTCGCTAGCAACAGTACAAGCCCTTGGACAAGTTCTTTAATACGTGTCTGCGCCAAGTCCTACCTATGTTCGGCGGAAGCAAGTTGACATTGGTGGGGGGGGGGGGGGGGGGGTGTTACTGAGATCGAGGGCGCAAAGCAAAGTTTCTAGGGGATTCGGGAGTATGCTCCCCCATAAAATGTTTATAACTAAATGTCCTGAAATGCAATTCCCTGCATTTTACAAGTAAAATTGATTTACTACCAATAATATTTTTTATTCAGAACTATTGGAGGGGCTAGAGCCCCCATCCCCCCCCCCCCCCCCCGCTTCGCCGTGCCTGATATACTAGCTACACAGTCGTGGCTTCGCCGCTGAAATTTGTCTTTTCTTGTGGTCTTTACCCGACAGTGAGAGAGATAATACATTGTCGTATCTTGTTCTGTACCGCAAATTTACACACACCATTGCTCAAGGAAGCTCGAGGGAATTGGCAATACAATACTGTTTGTAGGCACTGATTTTTCATCTAAAAGATACAAGGTACAATTTCAATCTACCTAATTAAAATTCCTGTCGGAACGGGTGCGCTAATTAAAAAGATGGCATTTTCATTAGTGTTTCTCTTGGCTTGAAAAGAAAAATCTGTAGTATTTATAATACAAGTGCATAAAACTCGCGAATTCTCTCTCACTTCAAGACATCCTGTCTCTCTCTCTGTTTCTGTTTCTGTTTCTCTCTCTCTCTCTCTCTCTCTCTCTCTCTCTCTCTCTCTCTCTCTCTCTCTCTCTCTCTCTCTCTCTCTCTCTCTCTCTCTCTGTGCATGCTTTTTCGATAAACATTAATATTTACTAAGTAAACAACACTAACAGATTAAAAAAAGAAAAAGAAAAGAACGAAAAAAAGAACAACAAGAAAACAGCCGAAACGATCTATTTAGTTTTTTAAGCATTGCTGAAAGTAGTATAAATTGATGTTCGTGCAGCTATGGACGTCGGTTTTCTAAGTCACGTAATATTATTTGGGCAAATCCAAGCATTTATAACAATTGAGTATTTACAGACCGGAATGGTTCCTTCTAACTTTAAATGCACCACTGAGAATACGGATCACTAACACTGTCTGATGGAACTTTGATGAACAAACCAAAGTATCCCAATATAGATGCGACTGCTATCACCAGGATTTGGCCTAATTGCGACTTATTTAATGGTGTTCTTTAGCGGCGCTCAAGAACACGGGTTTATGAGACATGACGAAATAATAAAAGTAAGATGCCAACCTCATAGACTAGCTCCGACGCCATATAACCGTAAATAAAATGTGTTGAGTGTGTCGTTAAATAAAAACATTTCCTTCATAGACTAGCGGTACGTATTGATTATATGTCGGAGTGTACAAGTCGAGAAAAAGTCAGAACAATTTAATTAAAACAGTCAGTTTCTGTCATGTTTTAAATCATTGCGGGGTTGTTGTTTTCTCTTTCTACGCTGTAAAGAAGGGAACATTCACAACGTGGTCACAGCAAATATGTCACGAAGTTTTTGTTTCTTCTTTCCTTTATACCTCTGTATGAAAAGTTGGTTTTGTTTAACGACATCACTAGATCATATTGATGTATTAATTATCGGTTATTGGATGTCAAACATTTGGTAATTCTGATATATAGTCTCAGAGAGGAAAACTTCCATTAGTAGCATACAATCTTTTATACGCACCATCTCAGAGACAGGATAACACATACCACGGCCTTTTATATACATTAATATGTAAACGGCAACGAATTAAAAAATTTTTTTTTATAAATTAAGCCAGTTTTCTTCTGAGCATTGATAAGCTTTTGTACCTATTTCTTTTTCCACCTTGCGTTTTCGTTCTTTCTTAGCTCCGGTTCATATGTGAAACATACTGCGTTTCGTTTATCAGGGATACTAGTAATTATAGTATTTAGTATTTGTTACGCAACGCAGCAGTAATGGGAGACCTGATTGCGTTCAAAGACAGCGACAACACTTTAAAAGGTTCTCCAAAGATTTGATTAGTTCCGATGAGGTCAGTCGGTTTAACGTGAAGCGCGAAATCCAATCTAGGCAGTGTTTTTTAAAGGGGGTTTTGGTGATTTATCTGGCTGAACAAAACACACACCCAAAAAAAAAAAAAAAAAAAACAATAGCAAAAAACAACAAAAAACAAAAAATAATAATAACAAAGTAACAAAAAGAAAACCTCAACCAAAAACATAAAAGAACCGCCCCCACCCCCAAACAACCAAAAACATAAAAGAACCGCCCCCACCCCCAAACAACCAAAAACATAAAAGAACCGCCCCCACCCCCAAACAACCAAAAACATAAAAGAACCGCCCCCACCCCCAAACAAGCAAAAAAGCAACAACTAAAAAACAGACAACAAAACTCTAGCAACCCCCAACCCCAAAAAAATCCATTCAAATAAACAGGACCAACAAAACCAAAAAAAAAACCTACAAAAAACAACAACAAATAAACAAAAGCAACAACACCTCCCCCACAGAAAAAACAAACAAACCCAACTCCCCCAAAACCCCACCACAATCCTCCCGAAGCCCCCAACCCCCCCCCCAAAAAAAAAACCACCCAAAAAAAAACACAAACAAAACAAACCCAACATAACTTTACCCTTCCCCCAACCCTCCAAAACAACAACAAAATATAAAAACTTAAACAAGAACAATAAACAAATTTTTAACTAGTGACCGTCTGCCTCGAATCTTCGTGGACAGCGACACCAGCAGATAGTTAATAAGTGCGAACAAAACCACCGTCCATTAACTGCACAGCTTTTGTAGTTAGGTGCTGATGGTCTGCTTATCAATTAAACCCAACGCATATATGTTTGTCTTAGACTTGCAGGCTATAAATAATGACCAAACGACCGAGGTGCATTACGAACATACTAGTCGGTCAATGACCGTCATTTGAGAGCGAATATTACGTTGATTATTTACTTAGTCCTGTTTTCATTGTCTGCTACAGTTAGTAATTAACGATGCTGGGAAGAAAAAGACATGTTTTATTTAACGACGCACTCAACACATTTTATTTATGGTTATATGGCGTCAGACATAATATGGTTATATGGCGTCAGACATAATATGGTTAAGGACCACACATATATTGAGAGAGGAAACGCGCTGTCGCCACTTCATGGGCTACTCTTTCCGATTAGCAGCAAGGGATCTGTTATATGCACCATCCCACAGACAGGGTAGTACATACCACAGCCTTTGATATACCAGTCGTGGTGCACTGGCTGGAACGAGAAATAGCCCAATAGGCATGCTGGGAAGAATATACTTCAAGTTCAAGTTCTTGATGGTTTTAAGTTTTTACAACTTATCAGCATAATACAATGTACAACAAAATAATAAATATATACAGGATATGTACAGGATTATAGTGAAGACTGATTTAGTAAATAATAATAATAATAATACTAATAATAATTAATAATAATAATAATAATAATAATAACAATAATAACAATAATAATAACAACAATCATAATCATAATCATAATCATAAATAAATAAACCAAAGTTCTACTGACTTATATTATTTAATACATACAAGTCATTATTAAGTATACTGAGAGATTCATGTATTATTGCTGACACCAGGGGATCTGTATCACCAGGGGCGGGGCGTAGCCCAGTGGTAAAGCGCTCACTTGATGCGCGGTCGGTCTGGGATCGATCTCCGTCGGTGGACCCATTGGACTATTTCTCGTTCCAGTCAGTGAACCACAACTGGTATATCTAAGGCCGTGGTATGTGCTATCCTGTCTGTAGCATGGTGAATATAAAAGATCCCTTGCTACTAATGGAAACATGTAGCGGGTTTTCTCTCTAAGACTATATGTCAAAATTATCAAATGTTTGACATCCAATAGCCGATGATTAATAAATCAATGTGCTCTAGTGGTGTCGTTAAATAAAACTAACTCTTTTTTTGATCTGTCTAGGATCGATCCCTGGATGGCACATGTGCCCAGGACCTGCGTGCGCTACAAAAGCTTGCCCTGAAAGTGCACGTAAAACCATATGACCTGACCTAAGCAAAAAGAGTAGCCCACTCGTATTTTCTGTGTGGTCGTTAACCATAATACGTCTGACGCCAAATAACAACCATTATCATCACCAAAACAACCACTACAACCACCACAACCATCCACGTCAGTGAACGTACGGATGCTAACCATAAATGCAAAGTTACGAGATGTTTTACGAATTTAGCACCTGGTTTTTCAAATGTAGTATTATCAACAATATAGCATCCACAGATCCAAGTGAATAAACAATTTAATACCGTAATTTCTTGTGTATTGCCCGCGGGCTATACGTTTTAAAACATTGAACCGGCTTCGGTGGTGTCGTGGTTAAGCCATCGGGCATAAGGCTGGTAGGTTTTGGGTTCGCAGCCCGGTACAGGCTCCCACCCAGAGTGAGTTTTAACGACTCAATGGCAAGGTGTAAGACCACTACACTCTCTTCTCTCTCACTAAACACTAACAAAGTAACCCACTGTCATGGACAGACAGCCCAGATACATAGCTTAGGCGTGTGCCCAGGAGAGCGCACTTTAACCTTAATTGGATATAAGCACGAAAATAAGTTGAAATGAAAATGCTTGTGTATTGCCCACGGGCTATACGTTTTAACACATTGAAATCTACCCCGTGTGACTTATCTACCACTGCGGGCTATACGTTTTAACACATTGAAATCTACTCCGTGTGACTTATCTGCCACTACGGGCTATACGTTTTAACACATTGAAATCTACTCCGTGTGACTTATCTGCCACTACGGGCTATACGTTTTAACACATTGAAATCTACTCCGTGTGACTTATCTGCCACTGCGGGCTATACGTTTTAACACATTGAAATCTACCCCGTGTGACTTATCTACCACTGCGGGCTATACGTTTTAACACATTGAAATCTACTCCGTGTGACTTATCTGCCACTGCGGGCTATACGTTTTAACACATTGAAATCTACTCCGTGTGCCTTATCTGCCACTACGGGCTATACGTTTTAACACATTGAAATCTACCCCGTGTGACTTATCTACCACTGCGGGCTATACGTTTTAACACATTGAAATCTACCCCGTGTGACTTATCTGCCACTACGGGCTATATGACCCATTTTGGTACACAAAAGCCAAATGCGGCTTGTTATATCTGGTGCAGCGGGTAATACACGAGAAGTTCGATAACTATAATAATATATTTAAAAAAACCTCTACAAAATATTTTATAAACAAACTATACAAATGTTTTATTTGTCACTACGTAACCAACATTCAGTGCTACATGTATATGCCATATCACTTCAGCGAACCTTCGTGCACTAATTTAACAAGACGTTTGGGGTTTTTTACTCTAGGAATGTATCTGAAAGTGGATAATTTTTGACAGATTGTCAATCTATTCTTTGTTAGGCTGTCTTATGTTGGAAGCATGTAACACACACGGGACTGTTATCGGTGTTAAATTTGGGTTTTGAGAGATGACAATGATAACGATCTTTGGCAAACTACGTTACAAGACACGTCACATGATCGTCAACCCAAATATGACGAGAAGTATGTTGGCTAATATCGCAATACTAGTACATCATTCAGCTTTGACCGAATAAACGAATGCCAGGAAAGGAAAGGAGTGTTTATTTAAGAACACCTCAGCACATTTTAAACTACGGCTATTTAACGTGGTTATTTCAACGATAGAGATTGGTGCAGGCAGTCCCTCCTCTCTCTCTTCCCCCCCCCCCCCCTCCCACCTTTCATGTTCTGGACGGAGGAGCCGGCCGAGGCCGGCTTTTGCGCCCGGGACAGGCGTGTGCTACAACAGCTTGTTCTGAATGTGCACGTAAAGCCCTATATCCTGACCTGACCTGACGATAGAGAGAGAGAGAGAGAGAGAGAGAGAGTGAGAGAGAGAGAGAGAGAGAGAGAGAGTAAAAGTAAAGTTTGCTTTATTTAACGACGCCACTAGAGCACATTGATTTTTTATCGTATCATTGGCTATTGGACGTCATTCTGACACTGTTTTAAAGAGGAAACCCGCTGTCGCTACATAGACTACTCTTTTACGACAGGCAGCAAGGGATCTTTTATTTGCGCTTCCCACAGGCAGGATAGCACACACCATGGCCTTTGTTGAACTAGTTATGGATCACTGGTCGGTGCAAGTAGTTTACACCTACCCATTGAGCCTTGCGGAGCACTCACTCAGGGTTTGGAGTCGGTATCTGGATTAAAATTCCCATGCCTCGACTGGGATCCGAACCCAGTACCTACCAGCCTGTATACCGATGGCCTAACCACGACGCCATCGAGGCCGGTGAGAGAGACAGAGAGACAGAGACAGGAAGATATAGATAGAGAGATAGAGAGCAACAAAGAGAGAAGACAGAGACATATAGAGGGAAGAGAGGGAGAGACAGAAACAGAGACAGACGGACGAATGGACAGAGAGAGACAGACAGACAGTCTGACTGACTGACAGACATATGGACTGACAGTCGGACGAACAGAGAAAAAAAGAGAGGAGGGAGGAGAAAGAAGAAGCCTCTGCTGCCACACTAGTTACTCTATTTAAGAGAGCAGCAAGGGGTCTTTTATCACACGGTTGGCAATATAGAGAATGCTACATGATTAATTGTAAACCGTATTCCCTCCACTAATACCCACGGTGGTAATTGTTTCTACGCCAGATTTGAATTCCATCCTCTCAAAATGTTAGTTTTACGTCGATTACGGATTCTGTCAACCACATAAAAAACAACAACAATAAACTGATTATGTCAGGTCTGAACAGCAATAAAAAATAAAAATGTCAGCCACATAAAAAACAACAACAATAAACTGTAATTATGTCAGGTGTTAACAGTAATACAAAAAAAACAAAATAATAATAATAAAAAAACTAAAAAAACAAACAACATTTCTGTGACGACGTCTGATAGTTGAATGTGAACGACCTGTGCACATCTTGATTGGAACAAGGAATTGCTTTCAGAATCAATACGGTGATACAAAAAACCACAACCACCAACACGCCCCCCTCCCCCCACCCTACCCCCCCCCAATAAATACACCAAAAAAACCCCACACAAAACCCCCACAAAAAACCAAAAAAAAACCCACACAAAAACCCCCCACAAAAACCAACCAAAAAACAAAAACAAAAAAACCCCCACAAAACCCTCCCCAAAAAACAAAAACCTGCAACAAATAAACAAACAACCCCCTAAAAAACCAATGACAACAAATACCAACAAACAAACAAATTAATGCACTCTTGATCTGGGAATATGGAGGTACGGTTCTAAAAAGAGCGAATTTCGGTGTTCTATTCATACTTTGAAAGCAAGTATATATTGTTTTATTACTGGACTTTAAATAAATAAATAAATAAATAAATAAATAAACAAACAAGTCGTTTTTTTCTCACATATTTAATGTCCGTAAACGAGTGCAAAAACAACAACAACAAAAAAACAAAAAAAAAACAAAAACAAAAAAAAAAAAAAAAGAAAGAAGAAAAGAGTAATGTTTAAGTCAGTGTGACATCGTACATAAATACGTGCCTACGACATTGGTTTAAAAAACTCCTCTAGGATATTGAATACTGGAGTGCTGTGAAATTTAATTGAATTCCGGACTAGAAGCTAAATGTATTTTAGTCTTTCCTTTCGGTATATATTTGAAATCTTCCGGAAATGTACAGGAAAGGTTAAAAAAGAAAAGAAAACAAGAAAACAGATAACCCAACACGCACGTCGTTTTCGTCACAATAGTTCGTCTTGTACTGTCTGGCCGTCCTTGTGTTTGTCTGTCCGTGTGTCTGTCCGTCCATCAGTGTGTCTGTCCTGATCTGTCCACCCTATAACTTACAATATGAAGGCGTCAAAATGGAACCATAACACTGCGTATAATTCTATAATGAATATTACTCAGTCTCATTAAAATCAACTGAAGGTTATTTTAATCAGATTGAATAATACTTACATTAAACTAAAAAAGACATACCATTAAAGGGGCCATATCATAGTTACAAGTACCATATTTTATTTATTATTATCGTTCTAAATATTGCGTACAATGTGAAGTCCATAAATACAACCGTAATGGAGGCCGCCATTTTTGTTACTTAACACAGAAGTGGCTATATACACGGAGGTCGGGGGCTGACTATACCGCGCGCGCGCGTGTGTGTCTGTCTGTCTGTCTGTCTCTCTCTCTCTCTCTCTCTCTGTCTCTCTCTCTCTCTCTCTGTCTCTCTCTCTCTCTCTCTGTCTCTCTCTCTCTCTCTCTCTCTCTCTCTCTCTCTCTCTCTCTCTCTCTCTCTCTCTCTCTCTCTCTCTCTCTCTCTCTCTCTCTCTCTCTCTCTCTCTCTCTCTCTCTCTCTCTCTCTCTCTCTCTATATATATATATATATATATATATATATATATATATTTAGAAAATCTCTGTCTAAGGCCACCACTTTCCTGTGCTAGGCACGGGTACATCTACTAATAAAACAATAATAATAATTTCGACAAGCCGATCCTATTTAGTTTTGTCTGATCTAAAATATTTCCAGATTCCGCCAAGAACTAGTCTCGCAAACTTCAGTAAAGCAGTTAAAATGCAGGTATGATTTTTCAACTAATTCTTGTATGTCAGTGCGAGTGCTTCTGTTTTGTTTGTCATAGAACATTGTCTATCCCGATCACGTAATGTATTTAGCGATTAGATAACAAGTAAGTTAATGGTCTGACGTCGGCAACGCAATTTGTAGTCGTTAACACTGTTCGGCGTTAATTTGCTCTATGGATTTCGTAGGACCGGAAGGAGAGCGGTGTGCGCCATTGTGTAACGTGTATGGTAATTGTGACGCACGGAAATGGCGGTCACGTCCGGCACTGGTTGTTGACCGCAACTTACTGGTCGTTTTCAAACTATGTTCGTGTTTATATCCAATTAAGGTTCAAGTTCACTGTCCTGGACACACACAAAAGTTGTTGTTTTGTGTTTAACGACAGACAGACAGACAGAGAGAGAGAGAGAGAGAGAGAGAGAGAGAGAGAGAGAGAGAGAGAGAGAGAGAGAGAGAGAGAGAGAGAGAGAGAGAGAGAGAGAGAGAGAGAGAGAGAAAGAACAGAAACAGAGAGAGAGACAGGATGTCTTGAAGTGAGAGAGAATTCGCGAAGTAACGCTCCAACTCAGAGTGAGTAACCCGTGTACCAGCCGCTCGAGAGTAGACAAGCGTTTGGACGATGATAATCGCTCTATCAGACAGCGATAACTCTATAACGAAAACACAGAATGTCTGCCTACCATCGGGTAGTCAAAGATTCCCACTCTTTTAACATATTAAAAACTAATAACTGTTTATATTTATTTTCGTACTTCTATTCAATTAAGGTTCAAGCACGATGTCCTGAGCACACACCTCAATTATCTGGACTGTCTTTTCAGGACAGTGGGTTAATAGTTAGTAATTGGTAAGAGATAAGTCAGTGTAGTGGCCATACACCTATTATACACCGTTGACTCATAAGTCATTAAATAATCATTACCCCCCCCCCCCCCTACACACACACACACACACACATTCCCTCTCAGTCCTTCCTCATCTGATTTTAGAACTGCCCTGCATTGCGGACACGGCGTGTTTGAACCGTAATTGGATTTGACTCTGGCAATGAATAATGTCCACAACCCCAGTGAGCTGTGTCGAGAGAAACAAAAACAAAAGAGAACAAGACACTGACGGGAAAATTAAACGTAAACGTAAAGCAAGGAAAATAAATCACGTCTGGTAGAACTTCTTCTTCCACACGACGGCACACGACTACTCATTAAGACACACCGTCATCCAATTTACTACTGCATGGTGCTCATTTCCACACTGATTAGTTCTTACCAACAAAGTAGACGTCCAAGTCGGTAGGCCGCTCATTTGACGCTGATTATATCTCTATCATAAAACTGACGTGCATGTGTTTTTTTTTTTAACTTTTGTTAGCATAACAATAATTGTACAGGCTAGGAAGCTAACTTTAACGCTCTCTCTCTCTCTCTCTCTCTCTCTCTCTCTCTCTCTCTCTCTCTCTCTCTCTCTCTCTCTCTCTTTCTCTCTGTGTGTCTCTGTCTCTATCTCTTTCCCCCTCTGTCTGTCTGTCTCTCTCTCTCTCTCTCTTTATATATATACTGACAGACAGAGAGACAGAGAGGGGATATATATATATATATATATATATATATATATATATATATATATATATATATATATATATATATATATATCAAAGTTGCTAAGAAATACATGCTATAATGTTATATCGTGTTTATTTCCTGTAATACAGTATCCTTGCATACTGCATAGCGTGCATTTCCTCTGATATGTCGTCTTCAACAATATGCCTCTCTATAGGCTATGACTCTTTTTTTTCTTCTCTTTTACATACACCATGTCTTAAGGAAGCTCGAGGGAATTAGCAATACAATACCGTTTGTAGGCACAGATTTTTCATCTAAAAAATACAAGGTACAATTTCAGTCTACATAATTAAAATTCCTGTCGGAACGGGTGCGCTAATTAAAAAGCATGGTATTTTTATTAGTGTTTCTCTTGGCTTGAAAAGAAAAACTGTAGTATTTATAATTGTGGTCTCTCTCTCTCTCTCTCTCTCTCTCTCTCTCTCTCTCTCTCTCTCTCTCTCTCTCTCTCTCTCTCTCTCTCAACAAAAACAAAAACGAAGTATTATTGAACTATAAACATAATTTATCACGAAAAATACATTTTACCTCCATAGAAATCTATGCCATGTCAATAACCGAAAACTTTAATTGGTAGACTATATGTTTCAGTATCAAACGGTGAATTACCAAAAATTTGGCGTTAAAAGGCGTCATACGCATACTATATACCGGTATATTAACATATATACATGTAGTAATTTGTGCACGCTCTAAACGGTCACTGACCGCTCAATATGAATCTGCATTGAGCTGCACGTGGTACCAAATTTGCACGAAGGAAGGTAGGCATATAAAGTTTGTTTTGTTTAATGACACCACTAGATGACATTGATTAATTAATGTACCAGTCGACAGTAATGGTGCACTGGTTGGGACGGGAAAAACTGAATCCACTGAGGACGATCGATCCTGTGACACACTGCACCTCAGACGAGCGATCTATCACTAGACCAAACCGCGCTCCATTCATTCCTGTTTATTTTCGTACTTATGTTCACGTACGGTTAAAGCACGCTGTCCTAGGCACACACACACACACACACACACACACACACACACACACACACACACACACCTCACATATCTAGAGGGATAGTTATTTATTAGTGAGAGAGAAGTCAGTGTAGTGACCTAACACCTACCCATTGAGCCGTTAAAACCTGCTCTGGGTGGGAGTCGGTACCGGGATGCGAACCCAGTACCTGCCAGCCTTAAGCCGATAACTTAACCACTACACTATCGAGGTCAGTACGAATACTTTTGTTTCATATAATAGTATAGTATTTGACGTGCCATTATCCAATTGAGGTTCAAGCACGTTGTCCAGGGGACATGGTCCAGCCAACTTTAATGGGTTATTTAGTGAACTTTAATGGGTTATTTAGTGAACATTAATGGGTTATTTAGTTAGTTTAAAAGTTATTTAGTGAGTTTCATAGGTTATTAAGTGAGCTTTAATGGGTTATTTAGTGAGCTTTAATGGGTTATTTAGTGAGCTTTAATTAGTTATTTACTGAACTTTAATAGATAAATTAGTGTCTTAGAAATAAAATAAATTTATGGTCTTTATTCTAAAGTTTTAAATAATAATTTGGACGACAATTTTGACAGTCTCCAAAATTGTACATGGAAACTGATCAATTTTGATGCCATGTCCTAAAAAAGCAACAAAACAACAACAACATGTCCACCTATTGACCTCTGGAAAGTTGCAGTTTGTTTTGTTTAACGAAACACCTATAACACATTGATTTTTAATCGTCGGCTATTGGATGTTGAACACTTGGTGATGCTGACACGTAGTCTTCAGAGGAAACCCTCGTCATGTTTCCGTTAGCATCAAGAGATCTTTCCCAGAGACTGAACAGCATATACCACAGCGTCTGACCTGTCTTAGTTTTGATTTCGCAACTAGTCTGAAAGTGGCAGTCCTCTTTTTGTATTGCACTAAATATGTTGAGAGTGGCAGTCCTCTGTTGGTATCGCACTAAAGATGTGTTGAGAGTGGCAGTCCTCTTTTTATCGCACTAAAGATGTTGAGAGTGGCAGTCCTCTGTTGGTATCTCACTAAAGATGTGTTGCGAGTGGCAGTCCTCTTTTGGTATCGCACTAAAGATGTTTTGTCCAGTAAAAATCTCCTGAGAGTGGTTGTCCTCCTATTATATAGACGAGGCACTAGATAGAGATTCGTGGAATGAACCACTACTTTGTCAAATACCTCTTCGATTCAGCAGTGTGCAGAAATACGGTTTTGACGTGGACAACGGTTTTGTCGTTTAGATTTGAAATACCAGTCGTGGGGACTAGAAAACCCCAACCAGAGAATGAGTCAGTGGCGGATCCAGAAAATCCATTGGGGGGGGGGGGGGGGGGGGGCAGTGACATGAGATGGAATGCCAAGGGAACTTTGGAGGAGGTTTGGAGGGGAAATCGTAAAAAAAAAGAAAATTAATATATAATAAAATTATAACTATCGCAAAATTTAGGGGGGGGGGGGCGGGTCCCTGCCCCCCATAGATCCGCATCTGTGAGTGATCCAAGGGGTTTGATCCTACGAACAAAGCACCTCAGTCGAGCGATCTACCGACTGAATAAGACCCCACCCAACCCACCCCACCCCACCCCACCCCCACCCCCACCCAGCCCATTGGACCGTGATAGGGCGAGCTGTTATAACAGCCACTGGTTAAAATACATATAATGGCGAACTTGTTAAAATCTTTAAACTCATTTTAAAATATTAAAATATAGTTGGTTGTCATATGCCAACAACAAAAACTACACACAACCACTGAACACAAATACAAACAGCTACACGCATTACGAATGATGCATTAGTCTAAGCCAACTTTGTTCTGGCGTTAAACAATGCCTTAATTATTTACCGCGGTAATCAGTTCAGAATACGTGGGATATGCCCTTTCGCGGCGGATGAACACAGCACTGGTATCCGTACGTAAACTATACGTCATCCCACGTGCTAATGGGCATGTTTATTATCAGACGTGATAATGGAGGCATTAGGGCTTTTAGTACTAATGCAAGACATGGATTAAGGTGTTCAAAAACTTATTAAAACTGCATTAAATATATTAGTGTTCTTATTCTTAGTTTTTTCCACATATAAACAAGGACAATTAAATAAAACCGGTGATAATGTCTTCGGTCGTGTAAAACAGCTATGTTGCAATATATAGCGCATTTTAAGTAATGACATTTAGCCGCAGTTTCGTATTTTATGTGTGTTTGTTACAAGTGGACATAACATGTATCCAAGGGGTCATCAGGGTAATGGCTGTAGCAGACGACTCGCAAATGACCTACAACAACACACTCTCTGGATTAAGAAAGTGCGATTTCTAAAACAAGGTGTGCAAATTCGCAATTAATTTTACATCAGTAATGACAGGCTGAGACTATCAACTGTCACGACGGAGTTGGCCAACTTACGACTGGTGTGCTCAGATTTTAATCATTTTATCGCCTCGAATTAATCCAATAACAGTTTTAACGTGTTCTAACACCCACACACCCGCCCAACGTAAGTCGTTCATTCAGTGAATGAGGCCGCCCTGTATTGAGAAGATAATCATGTAGTACACGTGTTTTTTTAAGCATATAGGTTTTATGTAATTAATGTTTAATTTCAGGTTCTTAGAGGAGTATGTACCTTTAAGTATGGTATTTAGTATGTATTTCATTAATGTTTATTTTCAGGCTGTAACAACTACAGGTTGAACAACATATCACTATAATTAACATTTTATCACCTTTTTCTAGTATTGCCCTGTACCTGTGATGTGTTCGTGTATGCTGGTCAACCACGCGTGACCACATCAGTGCAGTCAGTGTGAGCTCTTTTGGTAGCCATAGCTACAATACAAACACCCAAGCTATCTTTAAACTTTGACCCTTGTCTCTTTCTCTCCCATTGGATAATTAACACTCACCTGTATCTGCATGCTTTCTTTGAACTTACCAGACAGGACAGAATTATTTAGTATTTGGAGAAACAAGTTCAGATAAGAGAGAAATAGTAGAAGTTTAATTTAAAGGTTAGTATTAATTTGTTATAGAAGATAAACTTAAATAATAATAGTAAATGCCTAATTTTCTATTCCTGGTAATGATTAATGAATAATTTAACATATAATATTTAATAATAAATCTGCCTTTTAATTATTATGGATTACAGGGCGTGACATAATGAATGTCAGCCATCTTTGTTTTCTGCTGTCAAAACTATATATTTTATGATTTAAGTGAAGTTTCTGTTTTAGTTGTTAGCTTATCTGAGTTAATAATTTAGCTACGTTTAATCAATTGTTTTTATGACGAACTACACCAAAACATTGGTTTTGGAATGAATTAGTTTAAATGTTTTAGTTCTGAATGTATAATAGATATATGGAAACCATATACTAAACAATTGATATTATGAATTTATTTTTATGCAGGTTTCCCCAGTTGTTATGGAATATATCAACACAATGCCTACGTGTAATTCATATGGTATGTTAAGCTACAGGTTAAGTCTAATACTTATACATTTGTAATTTTAAATATACTCTTGTAATTTATATCCTTTCTTTCATAAACTCAATAATGATAAAGCTAAGTATATCTCTTTATTACGTCAAATAATAATTATAATTACAATCATTTAAATAACCCTATTTACTATAAATTATCTTCCCTTTTCTATAATCAATGATTATAATTGGTGGTCACGAATTGATTATATATATATATATATATATATATATATATATATATACATGTATGTTAACATGATTAATGATCGTGATGACAGTATTTAGGATAAAGAGGATGATGATTCATAATCATCAGAATGATAATTAATGCTTAATGACGGTTTTCTATGATTTGCAATGTATTTCATTAATATATGCCTGAATGTTTGTTTTACCTCGACAGGGATATATTTGTATTGTTTTTACCATATTGTTAACGTTTGTGTTTTTAATCCTTGCAGGGTGTGTCTTGTGTCTTATGTTTAATAAAAGATGATGCCCTAACCCGTAGCTGGTGTTGTGAACTTTGTTGAACCTAGCTTCACGCACTAAACACCGACTGCTACAATCATATGGAGTTTTTAGATTTGCGGGTGTTATTGTCTATTTGATGCCCGCAAATGTTTCATTTTTAACCTCAGGATAACGCCTGAAACATTTGCGGGCATCAAATAGACAATAACAGCCGCAAATCTAAAAACTCCAAATGGTTATGTCCATTGTAAACTGAGTCGGGTTTTTAACGGAACTAATTGTATATTTGGTATTTCTTGAAAACAATACCTGGCTACAATCTAACTGTAGACCCTTAAACCGTCAACTTGACCTGTTCCAATTATTAATAATTAAATTTGCGTTACATTCATTACAATATAACGTCATACCATTGGTCCAGACGTAGCAACGTAAAAAATTACGTCGTCAGGGAACTTCATATCTGATGACGTCATTTTATATGGGCAAGTTGTCTTATTGAGCGTTATTGTTTATGGAGGATAATAGTTTTAGTGTTATTATTGGCAAGTATGATTCAAATTTAATTATAAGTATTGTCTGTTATTTCTTTTACGTTTATCTGGGTATGAAGAAAAACATCATCCGCAAACTTGTGCGAGAACGGTTCTGCCGATTCACAGTTTGCGGATGATTTGTTTTTTCATACCCCGATGAACGTAAAATAAATAACAGACAATCCTTAAATGACGTCACTTTCTAATGACGCCATTAGCTTTTGATCCCAGAAAAAGAATGTAATTAACCAATCACAATACAGAACCAATCTAATTAAAATTAGCTCCACTATTACATGTGGATCTAACAGCAGCCAGTTGGAGCTCATGTACACCAATCAAAACCTTACTTGCAGAATCAGAATGCAGACTGATAACCCATCCCGTACGTATTGGCATGGTTCGCTGTACTGCGGCCACTAAAATAGACTAGCCCGATATTTTTAGAATTTGTATGCTCCCAAATAACGTTATAAAAGGCGAAGTGTGATTGGTCAATATTTAAATTATTATTTTCAGACGAAATGTTACCTGGACATTGGAGACTAAGCAGTGTTGTTAGTAATCTGATTAAAATTAGTTCTACTGGTCTAAATAAGGCATTCGTAATTCACATGAAACATGAAACATATCGTATACCCTTGTTTTCAAATTATTTTCAAATCACTGGCATAATTCTGCAAGTAAGGTTTTGATTGATGGACATGACCTCCGACTGGCTGCTGTTAGATCCACATGTAATAGTGGAGCTAATTTTAATTAGATTGATACAGAACACACTCGCCATCAGTTTCCAATAATTAATAGATGCCGTATGTATACAATTAATGATGGAAATGACGTCACAAGTGCCACTAACAGAACAGGTTTAGAACCAAACTGCTGTTCATATAATTAATAGATGCCGTATGTATACAATTAATGATGGAAATGACGTCACAAGTGCCACTAACAGTACAGGTTTAGAACCAAACTGCTGTTCATATAATTAATAGATGCCGTATGTATACAATTAATGATGGAAATGACGTCACAAGTGCCACTAACAGTACAGGTTTAGAACCAAACTGCTGTTCATATAATTAATAGATGCCGTATGTATACAATTAATCATGGAAATGACGTCACAAGTGCCACTAACAGTACAGGTTTAGAACCAAACTGCTGTTCATATACAAGACGGTTAGGCTATCATTAACCGTGTTATTATTGTTGTTATTATACAGATTGTAGTCTATTAATTTTCCTAACAATCGCGTGATTCGCCGACTCGGTAGGAATAAGCGATCGTTAACATGTAGTTGTATAGTCCCGCTGGCCTAATGCAGCATTGTTTTCAGATTTCGTCCCAGCTTGGACAACAATAACCACTGTTTAAAGATCACCGTTGGTCAGTGCTTCAATAATCGACAGTTTGTCTTTATTTATTTATTTATAACCACAAAGAGGACAAAATACAAAGTTGCAACGAACGAAGACGTGGGTGTTTAATGGGGGTATTTACAACGTGACCGATTTCTTCATGAACCAATCAATCAACAATCACTTGTCTACAATTAAATTGGGTTACAAGAGGTACCAACTTCCTGAACGTGCTTGATAACAAACCACATAATGAGTATAATTCGACGATGACAAAATGTCACCAGTCAAAGGCGAATCTAGAAGTTTACGACAAGTGGGTAAAGAGTATTCTGGGCTTGGAATGGTGTATTATTTAATTTTATGAAGCGACTTTTTTATTTATTTGTTGTTATATATATATATATATATATATATATATATATATATATATATATATATATAAATATATACACACACACACACACACACACACACACACACACACACAGTTTAATCTCGTTCGGTCCAACTCGGAAGGAAGGAAAATTGCTAGCTATATATATATATATATATATATATATATATTTGATTATGATTTGATATATATATATATATATATAGTTTGATTATGATTTAATTGTTTGAATAAAGACCCCTATTCACTGTTTCTAACCATAGTTATTTTTGTTCAGTTTGGGTTTTTTAATTCTATTTTGTTGACCGGTGGTTCTTGTAATGGTGTGACCTTGTATTGGATATTGGCATACTAGTAATAAAGGTAATGCAAAAATACAAATACATTTGAAACATTCATGAATTATTTTATCGACTTTCGGTCATTCACTTAGAATGAATGAATGAATGTTTAACGACAACACTTAGAATCAACTTCAAACATAAAGTGTGAACATAGCAACAAAGAGCCCAATTCTCAAACATACTGTATGGACAAATGAAAAACACGATGCGATCATCGCAGATAGGCAGTATATCTAACAGTGATTTATCTACACATTTCCAGTAGTTTGTCGACCCCAGTGTTTGGACAACACGCCCCAAATTCAACTTTATTGCCCGTAAATAACTGTGACGAAATTAGAAAATGACGTTTACAGCTTTGGTGTGTCATTTTATTTGTTAATATTACAGTGAAACTCCATCTATTACGACCACTTATTTAAACTGGTATTTATATAGGGGAGATCCTTATATTGGATAAACAAATAATTTAAAGACGATTGTGAGTTAGTGCCTTATTCTCCTTAAAGGGACATACCCTAGTTTCAACCTATGAAAATCAACACTATGTTTAGTTAATATACAAACCTGTAACACATTTGGATAGTTACAATTGAGTGAAACATGAGTCTGACTCTGAAATGCTGAAATACCCTCTAAAAATAGACTAAACCTCGATTTCATAACTGTTACCTCTCAGACGCACGTGCGTTTTTAAAAAACGTATTTTGTGATATTAAAAACAACAGTATGACTAAAATACTTTGAATGCACGGAAATAGATAATCTAAACAATACAATCTAAGTAAAGTATGATTTCTGTTATCAAAAAAGGCTCTAATAGTAAAAAATATGTCTTAGTGTTTAAAAACTAGGGTATGTCCCTTTAATTAGTGTACGATAGTCTACACTGACTACGCTGTTTTGAAGATTATGGGTGTTTGCCACAAAAATAAGAATGTGCGAATTCATGGCCACGTGATTAACTAAGTTCTATGCATTCATTTTAACTTATTTTCGTGCTTATATCCAATTAAGGTTCAAGTACGCCGTCCTGGGCACACACCTCCGCTACCTGGGCTGTCTGTCCAGGACAGTGGGTTAGTTGTTAAGTTGTTAGTGAGAGAGAAGAGGGTGTAGTGGTTAAAACTCGATCTGGGTAGGAGCCGGTACCGGGCTGTGAACCATGTACCTACCAGCCTGTAGTCCGATGGCTTAACCACTGCGCCACCGAGGCCGGTGCTGAAGTTCTAAACTTTTTTTTCACGCAAAAATAAAACAAAACAAAACACTAATCAGTAAGCTAAACATTTCCGATGTCATCCATGCATCATCCATCTTGTTATTGCAGTCCTGGCATGACAATGATTTTACTTACTTCAAACATCTTGCATGGGTTGGTTGACTGATATTTACTAGTAACTCCAAGTTATCTGTGCCGGTTTGGTTACAGCAAACGAAAACAGTTTTTAAATTATTCATTGCACGTGTTACTACTGTGACTATTGTCACAATTAGTGTATGTTCTGGCATGAAATATATTGCAGTTCCAGCCAGTGGCGTAGCGTGGGTTGCCAGCACGCGGGGAAATGCAAGTATTGCGTCCCCTAACCAGTGGACCGTTAGCACTCCCCCGAGTCGCTTCCACAAGTCCAGAATTTAGCGTCCAGGGCAACCGCCCCGGTGGCCCCGCCCACGCTACGCCATTGGTTCCATCAAATCTAATTATATAATACTTTGAACTAAATATAGTGCATCTGGAGCAAGTTGACCAACCTCTGGGGCGAGTTGACCAACCGCTGAGGAGAGCTGACCAACCGCTGAGGCGAGTTGACCAACCGCTCGGGCGATTTGGTATAAATATTTTGAGGCGAGTTGACTAAACAGTGTGGGGCCCATTGACCAATAGCTGGGACGAGTTGGTAGTTGGCGAGTTGGTTTTTGTGCGAATTGACCGGCTCCCAGTTTGTTCACCTAGGTTGAGATCCTGGATAAAAACAAATTAAAACAGATGATTGTGGCCATTTTCCTTTCGACCAACCGTTCAAAATTGCGCCAAATTTCCTCAGTCAAAATTGCGCACCCCTTTTCGCTTTGGCATTAACGGCTCCACTCAAAATTCCATAGAACCACCATCACCCCCATCCGCCTGCTACCGATTCGATCGGGCTACTGGTGCTCCCTTGCACCTGCCAGTGCAGGCGGTCCCTCCTCTCCTCCCCCCCCCCCCCTTTCCTGTCATGGACGGAGGAGCCGGCCAAGGCCGCTCTTGTGCTTGTACAACAGCTTGTTCTGAAGGTGCACGTAAAACCCTATGACCTGACCCGATGATTGTGATTTGTGTCACTTCACAGCACGACGGGTACATCTTTAGAAAGTTGGTTTTTGTTTGAGTGAAAGTCTGAGAATATTCGAGTTTTAAAATATGAGTTAAAATCACGTTGTTAGGAAGGAAGGACGGAAATGTGTTATTTAACGACGCACTCAACACATTTTATTTTCGGTTATATGGCGTCGGACATATGGTTAAGGACCACACAGGTATGGAGGGAGGAAACCCGCTGTCGCCACTTTTTGGGCTACTCTTTTCGATTAGCAGCAAGGGATCTTTTATATGCACCATCCACTGTAATGACGTCACTTTGTGTGACGGTACTAACGTAGCTCAGCAGTTTCCATCCACAAAGACACATGGGTTTTTCTATTATCAGATAGAGGGGCTGCGAGGTATTCCAGGATACTGAAGCTGTGGATTACATAGTATCGCACTAGGTGACCGGGACTTGCTGGTCAGACAGGTATTGGGTATCACGACCACCGCGTAATACTCCTAGGTACAGCGTGCTTTATTAACTTTACAACGTAGCCAGACATATAGTTTACGTAAAGTGTGTTATTTATTAAAACAATGTTCTAATTTACTTCCTGCTAATATATAAGTGACCTGTAGGCGTAACTTTCTTCAGCCATTCAGCAATCGCTAAAATATAGGATAGACACGTCCGTGGTCTAACTATGGGATACACCACGGATAAAATCAAAAGGGACCGACAACAAAGCGTGGTACAAATATATAATATATATCATAAATATCATATATAATTAGGAATAAATTCTTTATTATGCGAGCCTTTTTTATTCCTAATATATGATATTGACAATACCGAAATACGCGAGGGTAATAATTTCTTTATCATATAATCTCAATCTTAATACGTGTTTTTGTAAACTGTACACGCAACTTTAATTCCAGTCCGCCATTACTAGATATTGTAAACTGACTGCGAGTGTGTTCTGTATTGTGATTGGTTAATTACATTCTTTTCCCGGGATCAAATAGACAATAACACCCGGAAAGCTAATGACGCCATTAGAAAATGACGTCATTAGCAATTGGAAGAGGCGAAGTTGATGATTCAAAGGTCTACAGTTAGATTGTAGCCAGGTATTTTTTTCAAGAAATACCAAATATACAGTTAGTTCCGTAGAAAAACTCTTCAGTTTACAATGGACATATGACGTAAAAATATGTGGCGCTGTGTCTTTTTGAATGGAAATGACGTCAAACTCGAATATGTATCTATGTATATGTAGTTAACATAGACTCGGTTGATATTTTCCATATTAAAAAACACTCGTGACGAATCCCCTGCCCCCGCCTCTCTCTCTCTCTCTCTCTCTCTCTCTCTCTCTCTCTCTCTCTCCCTCTCCCCTCTCTCTCTCTCTCTCTCTCTCTCTCTCTCTCTCTCTCTCTCTCCTCTCTCTCTCTCTCTCTCTCTCTCTCTCTCTCTCTCTCTCTCTCTCTCTCCATACATACAACATACATAAATACATACATATTTCTGAGAAAATTTAATGTGTACTTCTAATTTATGAAAGTTCTCTTGTGCCGTTTGTTTTAGTTGGAGAAAGAAAACCGAGAAATTTAATGTGTACTTCTAATTTATGAAAGTTCTCTTGTGCCGTTTGCTTTGGTTGGAGAAAGAAAACTGAGAAAATTTGAAGTTGCAAGCCTTTTCTTTTTAAATACCCAAATCCGCATTCACACACACAAACACGCACAGATATAGATAATGATGCACACGCAAACATACATACCTAAATATCTACATACATGCATGCCTATATGCATATATACATACATTTACAATTTTGGAACTTTTTTGAGCTATTAAATCAACATGATGACAATATCAAACTTAAGTCCACCATATCAGATAAATAAGTTAACTTTTTGGATGTAACAATTTATAAAGGTACACAGTTTGAAACATCAGGTTACCTAGACTACAAAGTGTTTTTCAAACCCACAGACACACACCAACTTCTCCACTGCAAGTCTTTTCACCCACACCACACCTTTAAAGGCATTGTTAAATCTCAGATTATTAGATTTCACAGAAATTCGAGTAATAAACAGTATTTCAAGAGACTTGTTCACTTTTATTTAATGCTTTAAAACCTAGGAGATATTCAAAACGGTTTTAAGAAAAATTAAATCTGAAACTGTTCGAGAATTAGAAAATCCCCATAGGGCAACTGAAGACTATAAACCATACAAACTTCAGCATAACCAATCTACTTGTGACAAAGCCAGGTGTAGACTTCACAACTTACTTAAAACGCAGTCGACTTTCAAAAGTCAACAGACCAAAATTTACTATCAAATTCGGACAGACGACTGTGATTCGAAAAATGTAGTATATCTAATCACCTGTAATTTATGTAAAAACCAGTACGTAGGACAAACGCAAAACCAACTGAGAATTAAAGCAGTTTGTCACAAGTATGATATTCGGCATGAAGTTGACACCCCTGTCGCCAATCACTGCAATCTACCTGACCATTCGTTAGATGAAAATTTTGAAATAATTCCAATTGAACAACCCCGGATACTTGGTTCAAAAGACGAAACAGACCTCTTGAGACTTGAACGAGAGGCCTTCTGGGTTCGTACATTACAGACAAAACATCCATTTGGAATCAACGTTGAATCTAGTAAAGCCGTAGAAAGCGATAAACTAATTTTTCCAGTAATTTACAGTCGACGTAGCGTTGATATTGGTAAACTCATGAAGGAGGAGTTTTTAAATCTGCAAACTGTTATGAAAACCCCCATCAAAGCACGTCCGGTTATTGCATACAGAAAAAAATCAAAGTCTCAATGATATCTTAGTCTCCACACGACTACCCGCCGCCTAAGCCTGCATCTAAGCCTCTAAACCAGTCCATTTTTCATCGGTTGGTTTGTTGTTATCCCTTTTCCTAACAATTAAAAAAAACCCCAAATACATCGTATCCGGCTGATAAACAAAACATAGTACTAGCCAAATAAATTTAAAACAAGACTGACCGAAAAAACAGTTATATTATGTATATCATAACGGTCAATTTAAAATCAATTTCGAATCCCTGGGGCAAAATTAGAAAATAATATTAAAAAAAAAAAATGTTTAATACCCAAATCCGCATTCACACACACAAGCACGCACAGATATAAATAATGATACACACGCAAACATACATACCTAAATATCTACATGCATGCATGCATTCATGCATACATACATACATTTACACATACATACATACATACATACATACATACATACAGAGCGTATCGTGGTTAGACTGCAATTTGCGGGCGATTCGGTGTCACAGATTCGAGTCCCAGCAACGGCATGGACAATTTGTAAAGCAGAAATTATTTATTTAACCCCTGCTCCAGTGCGTTAATATTTATGTATGTAACAGTCAACCTCGACATACATACAATATATAGATATTCATACATCAATACATACTAGCCAGTGTCAGGTCTGCCCACTGTTTCATGCACGTAAGCGGGATCGACCGCGTAGCTTGTAGACCCCATGCATGTAGTTGAGTTAAAGAGCATCCTTTTTATGGATGCCTCAATAGCTCAAAAGATATCGTAGCAAGTCTGCAAAGTTGCGGGCGATTCGGTGCCATATGTTCGAGCCCCAGCTACGGCATGGGACAATTTGTGAGGTCAGAAAAGATTTCATTATCCCCTGCGCTAGTGCATTAATATCTATACATACAATATATAGATATTCATACATCAATACATACATGCATACATACAATATATATATATAGATATGCATACATCAATACATACATACATACATGTAAGTTTATTTTGTTTAACGACAATGATTTATTAATCATCAGCTTGATATACCAGTCGTGGTTCACTGGCTGGAGCGAGAAATAACCCAAAAGGCCTACCGACGAGGATCGATCCTAGGCGAGCACTTTATCACTGGACTACGTCCCGCCCCAACAAGAGAACAGAGTAAAAAGTAAAGTTTGTTTTATTTAACGACGACACTAGAGCACATTGATTTTTTTAACTTATCATCGGTTATTGGACGTCAAACCTATGGTCATTCTGACCCTTTTTTTTTTTCTTTTTTTTTTAGAGGAAACCCGCTGTCGCCACATAGGCTACTCTTTTATGACAGGCAGCAAGGGATCTTTTATTTGCGCCACCCACAGGCAGGATAGCACAAATCATGGCCTTTGTTGAACCAGTTATGGATCACTGGTCGGTGAAAGTGGTTTACACCCACCCATTGAGCCTTGCGGAGCACTCACTCAGGGTTTAGAGTCGGTATCTGGATTAAAAATCCCATGCCTCGACTGGGATCCGAACCCAGTACCTTCCAGCCTGTAGACCGATGGCCTAACCACGACGCCACCGAGGCCGGTCAAGAGGATAGAGATGCATAAGTTTAGTAAATTTACCTTATTTCATTAAGATTGGAGACAGATTATAAAACTGAGTTTTGTTTTCTTTAACGATACCACTAGAGCACATTGATTAATAAATCATCGGCCACTGGATGTCAAAAAATAGCTTTTTCTCAAAATCTTCCTTCTGAAATGTAACAGTTAAATGAATCTGTCTGTTCCGTTTTGACATCGCCAGTAGCTGGGTCCGGTACCAAAAAGTTAAAGTTTGTTTTGTTTAACGATACCACTAGATCACATTATTTTCTTCATCATCGGCTATTGGATGTTAAATGTTTGATAATTCTGACATATAAGGAAAGGAAATGTTTTATTTAACGACGCACTCAACACATTTTATTTACGGTTATATGGCGCCAGACATATTGTTAAGGACCAGACAGATATTGAGAGAGGAACCCCGCTGTCGCCATTTCATGGGCTACTCTTTTCGATTGGCAGCAAGGGATCTTTTATATGCACCATCCCACCACTGAGAGTTAGGGCCTGTTCTGAAATACTAACTCACTACGTGACAGCCGTAAAGTATACTGTATAAGTTTTATTTTGTTTTGGGTTAATTTATTTTTATTTTTATTTATTTGTATCTATTTGCATTTACATTTACATTTACATTTTTTTATTTTATTTTTTATTTACAGAGAAACAACAAAAACCAAAAAAACCCCAAATAAAAGTAACATACCTTAATGACGTTATACTCCGTAGCAGACGATAACGTCAGTGAGAACTCGCTGTCTCCGAGTTAACGCGGCCCCGTCTCGTTATTACCTCGTGCACGACGCCACTATCCGTTATCATAACCACTCGTCCAGCCGGTCGCCTTGCCACTGATTACCTTCAGGAGCCGGGCTGTTATGTCAAGATAATTATAACGGCGGAAGGACGCACGCGCAAATTTGCGAATTAGTCTCTATCGACTGATGACGCTTTTGCTCGACCTGGCCACGAGAGCAGACGACTCAACGACTTTCCATACACATTATTTCGCTGCGACGCATTTCTTGTTATTTACATCGCGTTGGACCAATAAGTAGGCTTTAAAAAAAAGCAGAAGCGGCGAGCGTGGGGTCTAAAATACACCAACCAATCAGAGATTTTAATTTTTGTTTTTAATAGAAAATGGGTGAGCGGTGCAAGTCTAATTAAAAAGAAGGCACCTACATTATTCGAAAGTAGGCTACACGTGAAACACGCACACGACTAAGATAGTGATCTCATTAACACACAAAACCAAACTAAAACAAAACAAATTAAAATAAAGAATTTCATTATAAACATTCCAAACTAACTGATGGCCACAGACTACAATTAATTTCGCTATATGTTTCTATATAGCCTTAGTGGCTGTATCATTTTTATTAATATCAGCAGCCTCGTGGATTTTTGTATGTACCTTTGCCTGCCTGGGGGGCACATACCCTGAAAAGGACAACCCCTGTTGTCCAGCTCTTTCTCCCAGGATATTGGTTTAAACAAACACACCCTCTAAACCTGGCCGGAGTACACCCATTTTTCACCAAAAAAACATTACTTTTGCATGGGCCGGAATTACCACAAACAAGTCTTTAATGTCAACAAGTTACACATGTTTACAAACTACATACTCTCCCCTGTCACTTCAGTAAAATAGTTGTCACATCATAGCTGTCTGCCATGAACTAATCACAGTCAAACAGCAGACTACTTACACGGACAAATTTCCGGATTTTGGACAACCAAATGGGAAGATAGCTGTAATCTGAGGCCTGTCATGGCTATTTCCAGCTAACTCGACATAAACAGGTAATCATGTCCCAACTAAGGACTGGACACAATAGGCTGAACCAGCACTTGCATAAGAGGTTCCGGCTAGTACCCCCTTCCGTGTGCTCCTGTGGAGAAGTAGAACAGACGACCGAACATGTCATCGAAGACTGCAAATATCTACAGCAGCTGAGGGACACTACTTGGACAACTACAACAAATCTGTAGATGAACCTGTACCAGTGGCAGATCCAGGAAATCCAGGGGGGGGGGGGGGTGTCAATGACATGAGGCGGAATGCCAAAGGACCTCTTGTGGAGGTTTCGAGGGGGATTGCCCACCACCTTCATTGGCAAGAACATTTTGAAAATTATTATATAATAAAGTTATAACTCGCAAAATTTAGGGGGGGGGGGGGAGCGGCAGTATCATTCATAGTCACAGTTGGCCTCAACGTGTAGTCGTTAAGCGAACGAATAGAAGAACATTTTTAAATATTCGTGAGCATTACATTTGTAGCACTTCGCAATTCGGGACAGAAAGTGATCATTTGGATTCACGTCTGCACATACAGCTAATTAACCCACTTACTCCACCATCTACAGCTTTTACAAATGTTCCTCAAATGGGATATTTATAATATAGTTCTCCGAAATATAACGCACTTACTCCACCATCTACTGGTTTTACAAATGTTCGTTAAATGGGATATTTATAATATAATTCTAAGAAACATAACCCACTTACTCCACCATCTACAGGTTTTACTAATGTTCGTTAAATGGTATTTTTATAATATAGTTCTAAGAAACATAACCCACTTACTCCACCATCTACAGGTTTACAAACGTTCCTCAAATGGGATATTTATAATATAATTCTAAGAAACATAACCCACTTACTCCACCATCTACAGGTTTTACTAATGTTCGTTAAATGGTATTTTTATAATATAGTTATCTGAAACATAACCCACTTACTCCAAAAAAGCTACAGGTTTTACTGATGTTCCTCAAATGCCCCAATGATCAGGCACGTCTGTCCTGGTCCCACCTCTGGCATCATATGACCCGTGTAGTTGTATCCACAAAGCGATCTTAGCCATAAGATCACCTTATGTGCATTACTACCTTATGCACTTCAGGTGGCCCAGGACACTCAAAAATGCAGTTCGGTGCCCACAGTTGTTCTTTATGGTTTTTGCATCTCTGGAAGGTGCTGATTGAGGATCCGAGCGGTGCAAACTTGGCACCTGGGACCTTTTGGTTTCCTTGAACATTTTCAAATATTCAATGCGGTGTCCAATACTGCTGCGAGTACACATAACTGGTAATATCTCGGATACTTTATCACCTAAAATTAAACTATTGATGTTTCTGGTGATGTTTTAGAGATCAAAGAATTCACTTTTAACTAGGGGGAGGCCGAGCTCCTTGGGTCCCCTCCTGAATCCGCATCTGAATATGTTAGTTCTTTATTATACAGTAAAGTACTCTTATAACGAACCATAGATCATGATAGTTAGTTCGTTATATCAGTAGGTCGCTGTACACAGTTGCATAAGTTGACTATTAATGTATAGGGAGATAAAACGGGACTTTACGATCAGTTCGTTCTATGCAGTAGTTCGTTCTAATCATGTTCGTTATAAGTGTATTTTACTAGTGGCTATACAATAGGAACATGGGAGGGGGAGGGGGTTCAGGCTCAGGAGGACAATTGACTTCGGGTGTCATTTTAAAGGTGTCTCATATTGACCGTCAAGTTTTGGTTTATTATTATTTTATTTCACATCACATATAAAAAAATATTAACACTGGACCGGGTAAACCTTAGACCGCTGCCGCATTCATTAAACAATTAGCAGTTGACATTATCCCCACTGAATCCACCTGTGGGACTCTCCGGGGGCCAACTCGAGCAGATTGTAGTCTATTTCAGACTGATGATTAATGCTTTAAATGAGCATAACATTTCCACCCTATCGATTCAATGATTCTCAAAATACGCGCAATGACGTCATCGCGTAACGCCTAATTAATGTAATTGGACCCCATAGCAATATTATAAAAATGCGTGAACTTTATTGGTCGCTTGACGTATGCGCATGCTGCATTTATCAATAATAATGAAGAGAAACCCGCAAATGAACTGTCTTTATGTTATAAGCGGATTTTCAGCAGCGGATCATGTATATGGCTTGGACGAAAAAGTCTGAGCAACTTAATTTGCATTTAACTCAATCTGTTTGTTTTGTGTCAGGGTAGGAAGTAAGAAAAAAGGATGGATAGCATTTGTGGGGTGAGGTATTTGGTAAACAAATATTAAAGATACTGTCCTGCTTTAGCTGCTGTTGTAATACATATCCGACCATTAAAGATCTTTTAATGACTACAAGCATAATTTATATGTTAGACTATGAAAGGAATATTGCGCTATGACAAACAATCCAGATGATTGGAAACACATCATTTGGATATGCAGACAGTGATATTCTAAACAAGAAAATGTTTTTAATATGTAATTATTAGTAGTGATAAAAATAAATGTACCCCCAAAAAAAACACACACACACACATCACACACATCACACACACACACGCACTCACGCACTCACACACGCACACACACACACACAGACACAAACACACACACACACAAACACACACACATATCTCACACACACACACGCTCTCACACACACACACACACACATACATACACACACACACATACACACACATACACACACACACACACACACACACACACACACACACAATCACCTTAAAGTTACATTCTCTGGTTACCATATTATAACATCATGTACAAATATGAAATACAAGCTCAAATGCACTGTTAAAAAACTCGTGTGTGTTCGCTATGAACGGAGATCGTCAAAAGTATACGCCCGATTCGTCGCCTGTGCCGCCATAGCTCGGCAAAGCATAAACGACAGCCTGTTGTCAGTTTCAGTTAACACGTGCGTTTGCCGATTTCAAATTGTAGGGTTCGTCTCAAAAAATTAAAAGAGAAATCTTGCGCTGTACGAAGAACGTTCGGTTGAGGATACGGTACTAGAGTCTTTCGTTAAAACCGGTTTGATCTTGACAACGTATCATCGACAATCGTACCTTCCTATTTCAGAATTAATATTTTATAAAGTGTTAGTAGAACTTCAAAGTTTAGTTTGTATAACACATTGATCATGTATATATTTTTAAAATAAAATATACTAAAGTAGACGTTTTCACTTCTTAATTTTACGTGTTAAAATCGACAAATTCAAATAAATATTCTTTCTTTAGGAAAGGGTAAAGTTAGTGGGGGATTGTTTAACGACATCAAAGTTAGAGCATATTGATTTAATAATCATCCGACACCATACAACCGTAAATAAAATGTGTTGAGTGCGTCGTTAAATAAAACATATCCTATCCTTCCTTCCATCTGCTGTTGGATGTCTAACATTTGGTAATTTTGGCATATTATCTTAGAGAGGAATCGGGTGCATGTGCAGGGGGATGACCCCATATAAACTTCGCTCAACACAGTCTGTAACCCCAACCCCGCTGAAATGCCTGCACACGCGCCTTGGAAACCCGCTACATTTTGTTTTTAGCAAGGGATCGTTTATATGTACCATCCCACAGACAGGATATCACATACCATGGTTTTTTATATACCCGCCGATGGGGATCGATCCTAGACTGACCGCGCCTTTCCAAAAAACACCTTTTTAGGTCTAAGTAATTAATAAAAATAACATATAATCTTAGAAAAGTTACGTAAATCGAACACAGTACCCTCTTCCTCTACCCCTAGAGCGTTACGTAATTAGTAACACCCCGTTACATGTAACGCGTATGCCAACAGCAGCTGGCCACTGTGAAAATTTCAAGGCAAATCCCCCACCCACCGACCCCTGGAAAGGCGTTATACCATACCTCTATGGATATAAATATGTTTTGGAGATATGAGACGACCACTCAATCAAGACAGTTAAATTTGTTCAAAAATTGCGAAATCTCACGTGATCACTTGTTGGGGAATTCTACACTTGTGATAAGCCAATGAAAACCGAGATCGGTAGGAGCCCGTCAAAAGTGTCCCACTTTCAAAATACTGGCTTTGTTTTTGACCTGGATAAACCAGCGTAGTGAAACCATTGCGGAGTGCGGCGTCATATATGCACCAAACGTAATTGGATTTTCTGTTCTATATGCTTAAATAATAAAAATATTCCGGATATAGCCGTTTTAAAAGAACAAACTCGTAAACAGGAACATGGCATTACGTAATTCCTGTGGTTAATAAGACGTTGTTAGTCGGGGAATCTTAACAAAGGCAACGAACTCAGAATAATATCTTTAAGTATTACTTGA